>NC_133508.1:139625000-139927500 GCF_049354715.1 Callithrix jacchus | reverse complement strand
TGTAGTCCATTATGAGAGCTTTGTTTTGTGAAGATTTTCTCTCAATTTTAGCTTTAGCTTGGTTTTTCATTCTTCTACAGTGTTTTTTGCATAGAAAGTATTAATTTTAATAAAGTTCAATTTACAAATTTTTTCTTTAATGAATTGTGATTGTGCTGTTGCACCTAAAAAGTCACTCACAAACCCAAAGTTACCAGATTTTCTATGTTATTTGCTAGAAGTTTCATAGTTTTGCATTTTACTGTCAGGTCACTTTGAGGTCACTTCCATGAAGTGTGTGACTTAGTTTTCCATTGGTTATAACAGAATACCTGAAAGTTGGTATTTTATAAAGAATAACAATTTATTTCTTTAATAAATTGTTGCAGAGACTGAGAAGTGCAAGGTTGAAAAGCTGCATCTGATAAGGTCCTTCTTGCTGTTGGGGACTATCTGCAGAATCCTGAGGTTGCACAGGGCATCATATGGAGAGGGGACAGAGCAAGATGTCTTTTCATCCTCTTCTAAACTCACCAGTCCAACTCCTTCTTAAAGGCCCCATCTATCCATATTGCCACATTGGAGATTCAGTTTCAATACGAATTTCAGAAAGATAAACATTTAAACCATAGCCTTCTCATGACACCCCAGACGTCATGTCCTTCTCAAGTAGAAATACATTTATTTCACCCCCATAGCCACGAAATCTTAACTTATTCCAGCACCAACTCCATATTCTAATGTTCAAAGGCTTATGTGCAAGCTGTGAAATCAAAATAAATTATCTGCTTTCAACATGCAATAGTGGTACAGGCATAAGATAGACATTTCAAGTCCAAAAGAAACTTCAAGTCCAGGCCCCAAGCAAGTCTGAAACCCAGCAGTGCAGACTTAAATTTTGAATCTGGTCAATAATCTATCTTACCAAGGGCCAACTCCCGGACACATTGGAGTAGGGGGTTATGCACCCAACACCTCAGGGAAACACACCCCTATGGTTTTGTTCGATGCAACACATGTGGCTGCTCCTGCTTGTTGGAGTCTTGAAGCTTTTTCAGGTGAGCATTGCATGCTGCCAGTGACACCACTGTTCTTGAGACCTAGGTGGTCCTGCTCTCATGTTTCCACTAGGCATTGCCCTGGTTGGGGTTCTCTGCAGCAGCTCTATCTCATCCTTTTGTTCTGTATTTCTCTAGTGGCAGCTCCCTTCAGCGGCTCGATCCCAAAGACATGTCTCTCTCTGGAGCCCGAGGCTTTCTGGCACATCAAATCTGGGTGGAGTCTGCTAAGAATTCATAGAGCCCCAGTTGGGGCAGCCAAGAAGCCCTATGCTGGAATTTGGGGAAAAGTGCCCCAAGTGAGCAATGGTCAGTGAGCCTGTGGAGGGTGTCTCAGGCCCATCTCAAAATCATTCTGGCTTCATAGGCCTTTGTATTGACAGGAAGAACAGCTTAGAAGATCTCTGAAATACCTTTATAGTCTCCCTTCCATTGTCTCGAGAAATAGCATCTGGCTTCCATCAATCCATATGAACATCCTTGGCAGTCTCTAGGCTAAGGCCTCGGTTTTCCTTCCGAACTTGCTTTTTCATTCTTTACATAATCAGGCTGAGAGTTTTGATATCTTTCCAAGTTGCTTCTCTTTTTATTATGAATACAATTGTCGAGTTATTTTATTCCTCTCATGGGTTAATGTGAGTAGTTAAAAGTTAAAAAGGCAACAGCTTGAATACTTTGCTACATGGATATGTTTTCTACTTGATACCCTAGTTCATCACTCTCAAGTTTGGCCTTCAACAAAGCCCTCAGACATGAACACAGTTCAGTCAAGTGTTTTTTGTCAATTTATGACAATGATGGCCTTTACTTAAAGCTTCCAAAACCTTGTTCCTCAGATCCTGCCTGACTGGCCCTCACTATCAACATTTCCAACAACATTCTGATCATAACTAACTCCTTAGAGTTAAACAGCATCTGAAGAATTCCAAACTTTCCTTAGTCTTCTTGTCCTCAGAGCCCTTACCAACATTTTTCTTAATGCTGCATTTACCAAAATGCAGGCTTTTTATAGCCTATTCCTCCATATTCTTTCAGCCTCTGCCCATTACCCAGTTTCAAAGCTGCTTCCACATTTTCAACAATGCAGATATCAGTAAGGACATAAGGAATATAAAAAGCAAGGAACCATGACACCTTTAAAAGAACACAATAATTCTCCAGTAACAGGTCAGAAAGAAAAAGAAACATTTGAAAGACATGATAATGAACTTGAAATAATGCTAGTGAAGAAATCTAAAGAAATAAGGAAATATTTTATAATATGAATAAAAAATTCAAGAAAGAGAAATATTAAAAATAAAAAAATAAAAATCCTGGAAGTGAAGAACTCAGTGAATGAAAGAAAAATATAGTCAAGAGCTTCAACAATAGACTACATCAACCAGAGAAAAATAATTTTTGAACTTGAAACAGATCTTTAGAAATAATCCAGTTAGACAATAAAATACAAGTAAAAAAATAAAGGAAGTCTACGTGACATATAGGACACCATAAAACAAATACATTTTTAAATATGGGAATATTTATGAGGAGAGAAAATGAGAAAGGCATAAAAATTCTATTTAACAAAATAATAATGGAAACTTTTCAAGTCTTGGGACAGTTATAGATATATAGATACAGAAAACTCAAAATTCTCACAGAAATTTAAGGCAAATTATCAAACTGTCAAAGGTCAAAGAATAAAACAGGAAGAAAACATTGTCAAGTCACATATGAGTAAATTTCTATTAGACTACCAGCTGATTTTTAAAAACAGAAGCCTTACAGGCCAGGAGACAATGATATCATATATTCAAAGTTCTGAAAGAAAAGAAAAACAGCCAGCCAGGAATACAGTATGTAGCAAACTATTCTTCAAAAATGAATGAGAAATAAAGTTTTTCCCAGAGAAGCAAAAACAAGGAATTCATCACCATGAGACCAGCCCTACAAGAAATGTTTGAGGGAGTCCTATACCTGAAATTGAAAAGACAATATCTACCATTATAAAAATACATAAAAATATATAAAATTCAGTAGTAGAGAAGACACAAAAGTGAAGTACTGAAAGGAATCAAATATTATCACTACCAAAACAAAAAACCCACCAAATTGTAAAAATAAGCAATAAAGGAGAACAACAGGTCTTTCTGTGCCTGGATTATTTTACTTAAGATAATGGTCTCCATGTTCACCCATGTTGTTAAAATTGACAGGATTTTATTCTTTTTTATAACTGAATAGTAATTTTTTTGAGATAGAGTCTTGCTCTGTCACCCAGGCTGCAGTGCAGTGGCACCATCTCAGCTTATTGCAACCTCCGCCTGCTGGGTTCAAGTGATTCTCCTGCCTCATCCTCCACAGTAGTTGGGATTACAGGCACCCATCACTGTGCCTAGCTAATTTTTGTATTTTTAGTAGAGATGGGGTTTCCCCATCTTTGCCAGTCCGATCTCAAACTCCTGACCTTATGATCCACCAGCCTCGGCATCCCAAAGTGCTGGGATTACAGGTGTGAGTCACCATGCTGGGCCTATACCACATTTTCTTTATCCATTTATGCACTGATGGGCACTCGGGTTGATTCCATATGTTGACTATTATGAATAAACACAAGAATGCAGGTATCCCTTTGATATAATGATTACCTGTCGGTTGTATAATTATTCAGTAGTGGGCTTGCTGGATTGTATCATGTAATGGTTCTATTTTTAGTTTTTTTGTAAAAGCTTCATACTGTTCTCCATAATGGCTGTACTGGTTTACATTTCCACCAACCAGTGCACAAGAGTTCCCTTTTCTCGACCTCCTTACCAGCATTTGTTATTTTTTGTCTTTTTTATAATAGCAGACAATCAGGAACATCTCAGAAGTGTTTATAATAGAAGATAGAGAAGGCATTAATGTAGAGGAGAAACTGGACGGAAATACAGTTGATTCTTGTTTATTCACTGTGTTTTGTTCTATAAAGTCACCAAATACATGGAATTAGAGAACACTGAACCACTGTTTTAAAGAGAAATACAGGGTCAGATTTCTACAAGTCTCTAGTCACATTGTTTTTTCAATTGATTTAAAACATAAACTTGTTTTAAGTGTATTTCTTTTCAAAGAAACTTTATTTAGTAAATATAGTTGGTTCATTAACATCGAACTCACAGCACTGTAACTCAGATCTAAAAATGGCTTATCAAACACATCTATTTTCCTTGTAAGGCACATCACACACTTCTTGCACTTAGGAACACTAGGTAGTACCTTAGCACTGTGATTGGAGTCAGCAGAATAAGAAAGAAAAAAGGACAAAATGTGAAAAAATAGACTGCAAAAATGAAACTTGTTCAGCACATGAGAGCTGAAACCAAACGCAGAAGATCGTCTGCCTCAGCTGAGATCATGAACGTTGGGTGACTCCAACTTTTTGCCATTTTGTGCATGTCTGGAAAGGACTGTAAGCACCACTATCGCTGATGTGAGGGTTAAAAATAAACTGTGATGACTTGTCAAATTTGCAAATGTGAAATCTGAGAAATCTAAGAATCAACTGCATCTGGAACATAAAGAGCCAGCATGTGAGCATATAGCTACTTGTCCTTTCTCCCACTGGCAATATCTGCACTATATAAATCAACCAACTTTCCGTAAGTCCAAGTTGACTGCCCTATCCTTGTTAATCTCAGTTATGATAAGAAGACCTAAATGTAGCTTGTTGGGGAGCTCAATGTTACAGATATAGGACATAAAATTGGAAATAGCCTAAATGTTAAAGGGGGACTTGTGGCAATAATTTATGAAATACTCTTTAAATTGATATCCTCTGCAGTCAGTCAGTATGATGATATGAATCTATTAGGTTTCCCCAGTGTGGACATATTCTTATGTATGCTAAATGATAAATTCAATTCAGCACACAGCATGATATGGCCCACTTCAGTGACATGTTAATTTAAATGAAATATATTTTTCTGTGAATTAGGCTGAAGAGATTCCAAAAATTTTCTGTCATTGTCATTCCTGGACAGTAAACTTTGAGATGTTTTAATCAGTTAATTTCTATTTGGCTATCTTGATTTTCTGTTTTTCTAATGTTAAATTTTCTCTGTACATTTAAAAATAACCATGAAATAGAAAAAGTCTAGGTGATTAAGATTAATTCAATGAACTGTTCACCATAAGTCTTATTCAGCATTGCCCATATGTGAAATTGTTTGCTTTCCTCCCCTACCATTTCTGTTTTCCTGTCATTTCAGTTCACATTTCTGGTCCTTCAAATCACATCAAAGTGTGACTGTTAGTCAAAAACAGGAGAAAGCTGAAATAAATTCACACTGAAGTGTATAAACACTTGATGCTTCTTACATTGATAAAATCTAGAATTTGAAGGCTTTTATTATAAACCAAGTAAGAACATTATACAAATGACCTTTTTTGACCTTTAAAATAGCCCTGTGGAATTGGTAAATATTATTTCCATTTTTCATAAATATGCAACACAGAAACAGTAGAGAATTTTCTTTTTCCAAGCATACACAACTACTGAGGGTTGGAAGTGAGATTTGCAGTCAGGAGAACTATTTTCAGTGCCCATACACAGACCACTGTGCCATTTCGCTGCCTCTAATAAGACCTTATGTTCTCTATTTCATCATCAGAGTTGAATTTAAAGGACATAGTCTCAAAATAGGCTTTTTTCCCATCCTGAGAAGAAGAGCTATTGGGCAGGAGGAAAAGGATTGGGGTGGGTAGGCAAGCTGAAAAGGAAGAGAAGGAAATAAAATCTCCTAGGAAATCTTGAAATCATCTGGAGGTTCTAGTTGTTATAGTCTACTTTTCACGTAGCAAGTTAGGAAAAAATATCAGTAGGCATCTCATATTTTGTGCTTATAAACTTAGTTGATTAATGATGTTAGCTAAAGAGTATCAACCAGCAAAAGCACATTTGCTCTAGGAAATCCCAAGATCCAATCACAAAGGGATATTTATAGGAGAGCACAAGAGATTTTTGCTGTTTATGTTAAGGACTGTATGTCTTGGATGATGGTTTTTCTTTACTTCAGAACAAGGATTCCAAAAATGCACATACTATGAAGACAATATAACAGAAAGAGGCCCATAATGTGATAAATTCCAGTCTGTTTCAAGAACAAACTATTATTAAATAAATTATCTTTAAAAAATTTATGAAAGCAGAGTACCCAGTCACAACCACCTATCATTGGCTAAAAAAAGAGAGGGTATGTAAAATGTGTGCCTGCTAGAATTATATTCCAGATTTCATATTGGAAAATACAATTTGAAAATTACATTTTTAATGTTCTGATCAATTCAAAGAGAATAAGTAGTGAGGAATAATGCCGTCCACTTGCCCCTTCGATGATTATTTGTTTTGTGCTGCTAAGAACACATTAAATTGTGTAACATAGTTGAAAGCTATCGAAAAAAATTTTCTAATATACTGATGACATGTTATTAGCACACACTCTTGTTACTATCATTTATCTAGTACCAACTGTGTACCAAACATGTGGAACATCATTACCTCCCAAACATCTCTACCGGTAGTTTGATTTTATTGCGCATTCACAGTTTAGACAACAGTGTCTAGTGAATAACATTCTTTGTGTATTTACGTGTGTATATATATATGTATAGACATGCATTGATGTATATATTTATATATACATATATACACATACCTGTCTATATATACATAGATACATATAATTATATATGTATGCATAAAATCTTAAGTTATACATTTATATTTTATATATCTTCCAAACCTCTACACAAGGCTTATAGAATATTCTTTCTGAATTTCAGCCATATCTGAAAAATCTAAAATAAATTCTCTACATTAATACCTAAGTTTCAGGAGTTCAGTTTGTCTTATATTTTTAACTATCAATACCAGTAGTTACGTTTTTTAACCACTATAATGCCAATAAGAACAAAAATTAATAATGAGGTAGCAGATGAAGCAACAATAAAAATCAAGGAAGCTAAGGCAAGAATAAAAAGAAAATTTAAAATAGAATGTATAATTTAAGCCGGCAAAAGTAAGTCAAACAAGTGGGACACAGGAAGAGGATACAAAAAAAAAAAAAAGAAAAAAAAAGAAAACATGAAATATCTTATGATGTAAATAAGACAGCAGGAATGATTCCTAACATAAAAGGACACTTAAAATATGATGAATTCAAAAATTAAATACAGATGTTTCCTGACTTATATGCCTTAAAGTATGATTTTGCCTTTATAATGGTGTGAAAGCATACACATTTGGTAGAAACTGTAGCCTCATTGTAAGTAGAGGAGTATCTGTACAGAATCTAAGATAGTATCAAAAAATAGAATAAAATCTAAGTATATGTGGTCCACAATGAAAATAGATAGGTTGGAAATAAACATATGTGCAAATATACACCAGGTAAATATAAATAAAAATAGAACTAGAGTTTTAATTTTAATATATATTATTGTGTTCCTGGATAGGAAGATAGAAGCCTTTCCAGATTTTCAAAAGAAGAATAGTAAGGCTGGAAAGTTTGGTAGGGTTAAAGGAGAAACAATAATAAGATGAGATTATTCCAAAAGTTATAACTTCAGGAAGGTATTATGATTCTTTGATTAGAGAAACATAAAATTAAAAATAGTGTTGCCAAGTGCACAATCACCCTCTGCAGCTGATACTGAAAACATGGCCATCGCCGGAACCAGAGCCGACAGTTCTGCTTTTGATGCAGAAGCCTCTATGTTTGCATTTGTCCACAATTGCTGCTCTCAAGGCTGCTGCAGTGGCTGCTGTTGCTGCTATTGGGGATGGAGCCCAAATATTCTCCTGCTGAGACACCTGAGGGCCTCATGGCCATCAACGATACTAGAAACTTGCTCTTTGAAGGAAACCCAGAAGTCTGTATTTGTCTGACACTATTCTTATTAACAAAAGCGCTAGTGGAAGAAAAAATAAAAGAAAATATGGTTATTTTCCTCTACTTCCAACAACCATTCTGTGCCTCCCGTTGGAACTTCATGGGAATCCTTTTTACAATGGTTTTTGAAAATTCATTGTGTAGGTTTTCAAACCCATACTATAGAGAAGTAATCAGGCTGGGTAAAAATAAAATTTAGAACCAACAAAAGCCACCATAGCCCACCATTTTTAGTAATCAGCACCCATTCTTACCAACAATGCAATAGACCATACATACAATATGACAAATTCTCTCTAATATGATTCAGCTACACCTTATGCAAATTAACATAGTCTTAATGCCCAATTCCATTATTCACCATTTCTGTCACCAGCGGATTTAACATCTCATCTAGTTCAATGAAAATTCAAATTAATTATCCTATAATTTAAGAACAAAATTGCAACATAACCAACACTAACACTGCGTCTTGAAAAAAAGATGAATAATAAAAAAGATAAAAGTAAAATAATTGGTAAATATTAATAGTATATTTAGTACAAGGAATCAGATAGGAACAGCACTGAAGTTTTCACTTAAGAAACAACTGCATAGATCTATGTACAGGGTTATAACTATATTAAATTAATAGTGAAATGTTGGAAAGAATGTAAGTGTTGAAAAACAGAATATTGATTAAATGGTACAACCACACAATCATGTACTATGCAGCTATAAAAAGAAATAAGAGTCATGTCCATGCCCAGTGGCTCACTCTTGTAATCCCAGCACTTTGGGAGGTAGAAGTGGGTTGGTCACTTAAGCACAGGCGTTCAAGACCAGCATGGGCAACCTGGGGAAACCTTGCCTCTTCAAAAACTACAAAAACTAGCCAGCATGGTAGTACATGCAGGTAGTACCAGCTGCTCTGGAGGCTGAAGTGAGAGGATTGAGTGAACCCTAAAGATCACGGCTGCAGGGAGTCATGAGCATGCCACTGCACTTCAGCCTGGCCAACAGAATGAGCCCCATTTCAAAAGAAGAATAGTTTCTTTCAACTGATGTCTTAGAGACATACAGTTTAGTTTTAAATGTAAGGTGCATATGGTATATTCAGTATGATTATTTTAAATAAGAAATAAAGGAAATTAGATAATATGTTATAGATACACACCCAGTGTTGGTTTAAAAATGAAGAAAAATATGAAACAAATAACAATTTCTAAATATGGGATAACATATTTAGAATATCTTGCATAACAAAACCATCTAAAGAGTTTTTGCTTTTGATTTACTAAATAAAATTATCTTTTCGAACTTTAAATAATTTACAAATGTCTAAAATAAAATAAAAACAAATGATTCCCACCATATACCAAACAGTCAACAAAACTCAGAGCAAGGATTGATCATAAGTAACTTTAAAATATGGGATTTTGACTGTAAAATTTTAGTGAAATATATTCTAACAGCAAAAGGAAGTAGAAGAAATAATCTTTATATGGTAATTTTAAATTTTGTATTGATATTGAAATGGTTTAGAAATTTTTTACATTATAATTTATAGCAGATCAGTTATACTTTTTGGATTATGATTTTCACTGTAAAAGGTGAAGATACGATCAACTTTTAAGTACAAAATATACAGCAGTGATAAAAAATTGATATAATAGTTAAAAAAATTAAAAATACAAAATATATAGCCCTGACCACTAAATTGACCTCAAATCAATGCCAACCCCAGGAGCAAATGAGTGCTCCTAAAGCTTACATTTGAATCTCAAATATAATTTCTTCAAAGAGGTAACCAAGAGTCTTTGGAGACATGACTGATTGCGGGTTTGAGTCAGGTAAGTGAGACAGTTTGGATGTCTATCTCCTCTAAATGTCATATCAAAATGTGAATTCCAATGTTGGAGATGGGGTAAGGTGGGATTGTGTCATAGGAGAGAAAACCTCATGAATGTTTTAGTATCATCCCCCTGGTAACAAATGAGTTCTCCCTCAATCAGTACACAGAAGTCTTGGTTGTGTAAAAGATTCTATGACCTCCCTTTCCTCTCTCTTGCTCGTGCTCTCACCATTTGACATGCTGACTGACTGCCCCTTTGCCTTCTGCCATGATTTCAAGTTTCCTGAGGCTCTCACCAGAACATGAGAAGATGCCAGCATGATGCTTCCTGTACCTCTTTTCTTTATAAATTAAGGAACTAAGACTGTAAAATATAAGGTGAACCTTCTATATCATTTTTGTACAAAAAAGCAAAGAAATTTCCAAAGGAAAAAAAAGTTAGGGTCACATGATAAGGATCAGGAGCCAGACTGCAGGGTAAAATTGTCACAATTTGCCCAACTAATAGTGACATAAACAATTACAAACATAATGAGTCAATTAAAATCTATAATTATAGAATGATACTTAAAGAAATCTAGAAAAAAAAACACTATCAAAGTGACCAGTAAAACATCTCTTTTCTTTCAAATTGCATTAAAATATGTATTAAGTATATGTTTTCCTTTTGTTTCTACACTTTACAATAACTGAGTAAGGATACTTTATATGGGAAAACTCCACTTTAATAAATATTTCAGGAGAATATTGCTGAATTTATTGGTAAAATTAGAAATTCATTATTGCTCTACAATAGTTAATAAAATTTACTTATACCATGATTATCAATTGAAGTGAAAACAATTACTTATAAACTGTCAAAGTAATGCCACACAGTTACCCTCTAGTCTCAAGAGAGGAAAAGGAATCATAATGGAGGGTTCCTTTGTCATCATCCTGCTTCTAGAGGTCAATATTAGCATCATCAGTAGTAAGTACATCAGGTAAGTCCCCCATAGTAATCTATAGCATCATTTATGATGCATTTTATGCAGGTGTGTTTAACTTAATTCTATCAAACCTTTAAATGTGAATAGAGAATAGCTAAACAACCTAAATGACATCACTTAGTAAACCAGATATTCTATAAGATTAAAGATATATATATATTTTTTTAATTATACTTTAGTTCTGGGGTGCATGTGCAGTTTGTGCAGGATTGTTACAGAGGTATACACATGCCATGGTGGTTTGCTGCATTCATCCCCCCATCATCTACATTAGGTATTTTTCCTAATGTTATCCCTCCCCAATGCCCCCACCCCGCTATCCCTCCCATTGCCTCCCTACGCCACAACAGACCTGGTGTATGATATTCCCCTCCCTGTGTCCATGTATTCTCATTGTTCAACACCCACTTATGAGTGAGAACATGCCCTGTTTGGTTTTCCATTCTCCTGTCACTTTGCTGAAAATGATGGTTTCCAGCTTCATCTATGTCCCTGCAAAGGACATGAACTCATTTTTTTTAATGGCTGCACAGTATTCCATGATGTATTTGTGCCATGTTTTCTTTATCCGGTCTATTATTGATGGGCATTTGGGTTGGTTCCAAGTTTTTGCTATTGTAAACAGTGCCGCAATTAATACAAGTGTGCATGTGTCTTTATATTAGAATGATTTATAATCCTTTGGCATATAATGGGATTATATACCAGTAATGGGATTGCGGGGTCAAATGGTATTTCTAGTTCTAGATCCTGAGGAATCACCACACTGCCTTCCACATGACTGAACTAATTTACACTCCCACCAACAGTGTAAAGCATTCCTATTTCTCCACATTCTCGCCAGCATCTGTTGTCTCCAGATTTTGTAATGATCACCATTCTAACTGGTGTGAGAGAGTATCTCAATGTGGTTTTAATTTGCATTTCTCTAATGACCAGTCATGATGAGCTTTTTTTCATATATTTGTTGGCTGCATAAATATCTTCTTTTGAAAGCATGGTACCAGTACCATGCTGTTTTGATTACTGTAGCCTTGTGGAATAGTTTGAAGTCAGGTACCATGATGCCTCCAGCTTTGTTTTTTTTTTTTTTCTTTTGAAAGTTATCTAAAAATACTACTGGCTCTTGTGGAACCTTCTCTCTTTCTTTTCTTAAGATTTTATTCTATGCTAAAACTTTTTAAATATCTCTGTGAATGTCCTGCTGTGTCTCAGTTGATGATGGGTTCCTTTCACAGGGGTTTCTGTAATCTAACAATGTAGGATTTAATTAGTTAGTTTCTTTGTTTAGCTTTTACTTTTCTATACAAAGTGTGTAGTGTAAAGTTAACCCTCCAAAACTGCAGGAGAGATGTACTGGGAATAAATAATCAAGGGAATTTTTTTTTTCCCCATAATCCTATACCAGGCCCAAGACACAAGATTTCTTAACCTGTTTATTATTGGGCCAATTTACTACCAAACCCCCTTCTATTAACTTTAAAAATTATTATCATTTATAATTTAGACAGAAAAGAACCTTGGCAGAAAAAATAATCAGAAAGTGACAAAGTAAAACTGCAAATGATGCACTAAGGTCTGGGAAGAGTCATAAAGTGCTAGGATTAAGAGCCATGATGCAGAAGTTTTTATTACTCTAAGACTACACACACTTCACTCTGAATGAGGCAACAAAGGAATACAATAATGAAGATAGAACAATTGTTCTTGATTGAAAAAGAATATGAAAGTCTATGGAGTCTGGCTGCTTCTCTCTTAAAATATTTTTCTATGTAAGGGAAATATGCTTTTAAATAGTAGTTCTTCATTATGACTGTATGCTGGAATCATCTAGAGAGTATTAAAAACTACTGATGACTGCTTTCCATTCTGAGTTGCAAACTTAAGTGGTCTGTATTGTGTCTGGAGCATCAGAACTTTTTTTAAGCTTTCCAGGTGATTCTAAGATGGAGACAATTGTAAAGCCACTTGCATGGAAGGCTAGAAAAAAAAAAGGTTTGAAAATAAATTTAAGCCAAAAGACATAGAAGATCATGTATGGTGCCTTCAAAAAATCGCTGGACATAGGGAAGGTCTAATTGAGATTGGATGCGTGCTTAATTTATAGTGCTCCAACCAGCATAATGGTTTAACAGTATAAACAATGTCGACACATATAATCACACAATCAAGGAAAATTCTGAGGTTAGTATATCTATTGGAACCTCAAAATCAATTACAACTCCAAATATTCCTATGACCTAGGTAAAAATGGGTACCTAAATTGTCCAATAATTTCACTTAAACAACATAGACCTAGTTATTTTACATTGCCCATATCTATTTTACAATAAAGTCTTCATGTGAACCAAAATCTTTATCCATGCCATGGATGCTTCAAAATAAAGTTAATGCATGAGACAAAATTGCAATTAATGCAAACATTCTATAATAGATGTGAGGAACAATGTATGTCACTTTCGACAGCTTTGCTTTCCAGGTGAAGTAGTTTTTTTCCTTCCAGTTTAAAGGCAAACATAAAAATAAGATTTTAATTAGTAAGCTATTGACCTAATGGCTTTTTTGTGTTGGTTTCTTTTTCAACTAATGACAAAATCAAATTATTTGATGCATTGTAAAATATATGTTCTAGAAACTGTTATGTCTTTAATCACTACTCTCATAGAATGGTAACTGCTTGGTTATGGGTTAAATCACACAACTGGATCCCTCATGTTTCTTGAATAGCAGTATGCTTTTGCCTGATCTCACACTACTATGAAGAAATACCTGAGACTTGGAAATTAATAAAGGAAAGAGGTTTAATTGACTCACAGTTCTAAATGGCTGGGGAGGCCTCAGGAAACTTACACTCATGACAGAAAGCAAAGGAGAAGCAAGACATTTTCCTTACAGGGCAGCAGGACAAAGTGAGTGCCAGCAGGAGAAATGCCAGATGCTTATAAAACCATCAGATCTTGTGAGACTCACTAAAGATAACAAGAACAGCATGGGGGAAACTGCCCCCGTGATTCAATTATTTAATACCTCCATCTGGTCCTGCCCTTGACATACAGAAGATTATGGGGATTACAATTCAAGGTGAGATTTGAGTGAGAACACAGAGTCAAACTATATCACAGTGTTTCTCAAATTTAAATTTTTATTAAGAAAAAATTATAAATCATTTGATATATTTTTATTAAAAACAATTAAAATATAGACATAAAATTAAGTGTAGGTTATGATATCACCCTTTTATAATTTTTAAAGCCAAAATGATTTCACAAATTAAATATAACAAAGCCAAACAAAACCATTTCAAATTAGTAACATTAAAAAATACATATTTTACTAAGAACAAGTGTCATTTTAACACAAATATTAATGCCTTAAGAAAAAAGGTTTACTCCTTCTTTGGCTTTTCTTTATTACCTTATTAAACTTCATTTATACCAGCAAACATAACTATTAAAATCACTGCAAAATCCTTTGTTTGTATAGTGCATCACAAACATAAAATCAACCTCTGATTTTATCTCTCTATCTCATAATAACCAGGAAATTGAATTTAGAAAAAATATAACAGTAAACACAAATATTATGGGCCTTGAAATTATATTATAATCCTCAATAGTAAGGCAGCTATCAGATGTGCAAGATAGAATAATATTACTTTTGTTAGATTTTAGTTAAAAAGAAAAAGCATATTTTCATGAAGAATTCAGATAATTCTATGATACATCTCTTACTCTGTTTTACAAATAATGACATAATTAGCCACAAATAAGAGGTGGTAACTTGACTTATTGCTCCAAAACTCATAATACTCAAAGACAGTAGTATTTTATCCACACAGGTTCTTAATGTAAGTCTTTGATAGTTGGCTATTTCTACATTTAATTTCTTCTGATACAAAATAGAGATGATAGCATTATCAAATTTGGCTTCTTGTTAGTCATGATAAACATGTGTCATAAACACCTCGTTGTATTCTAACATATATTTAATCATAAAAACAGATTGGAGTTTTGACTTCATGAAGATCTTCCCCATTGTGAACTTAGAGAAGTTCAAAAATATATTTCTAAACTTAATAGGTGTCAGAAATCACACAATATTTAGAGAAAAGAACACACAGAACATCCCATCAGAAAAAGATAATCACATATTAAATAAAATGTTAAATGCAGTAACTAAAAATGAATTTGATAAAATGCCATTGTTATTGGTTTCTTTTTGTTTGGTCACCAATATAATGTTAAAATCACTCAGGGTAAGGAATGGTTATTTTAGCTACATATTTCCATACTATTTTCCATTTAGATAAATATTTATGTTTACATCTCTTAAAAACATCACTCGGCTGGGCGCGGTGGCTCACATCTGTAATCCCAGCACTTTGGGAGGCCGAGGCGGGTGAATCACGAGGTCAAGAGAGCGAGACCATCCTGGTCAACATGGTGAAACCCCGTCTCTACTAAAAATACAAAAAATTAGCTGGGCACGGTGGTGCGTGCCTGTAATCCCAGCTACTCAGGAGGCTGAGGCAGGAGAATTGCTTGAACCCAGGAGGCGGAGGTTGCGGTGAGCCGAGATCGCGCCATTGCACTCCAGCCTGGGTAACAAGAGCGAAACTCCGTCTCAAAAAAAAAAAAAAATCACTCAACTCAAAAAAATCAAAAAAGGCTTATGCATCAACAGTTAAACATTTATTGAGAACACAATTTAAAGTAAAATAATATCTAAAAGCTGGGAAAAAAATCACATTACCACTTTATACTCAGCATAAGTAGGTTTCCATGATTGTTTGACAATGGCTTAGCCAGACTCATCAGTTTAAGTATCTGCCTACCCAAGCAACCACAATATTGAGAGTAGTTTTCTAAAATTTTTAGCACAATATTGAGAGTTGTTTTCTAAAATTTTCAGTATTTTTTATGACTATTAATGTCCAATAAAATCTGAAATTACCTTTGCAAAACTGAAGTTACAAGTTGCTCATTTTATACTAATTGTCCATTAGGGAGAGAACAACAAACAAACAAAGAAAATTATTTCTGCTAAAGATTATCTATAATTTCTGTTACTTCTTATCATAAAATGAATTAAGGTAAGAAGTAATAATACCAGAGACTGGTATCACAATTTTCTGAAATTTCACCTGCCCTGTTTAAGACTTCATTTCTTTGGATGTGTTTTTAATATTTAATTTACTTTTATACTTCTTAATTTAATTTAATATTTAATTATTATGAATGCCTAATAGTTGTACATATTCATGAGGTACGTGTGACATTTTGATAGAAGCATATAATGTGTAATTATCAAATCAGGGTAATCAGAGTATCTATCACCTCAATCATTTATCATTTCTTTGTGTTAGAAACATTCAAATTTCACTCTTCAGTTATTTTAAAATATACAATATATTATTATTAACTATAATCACCATATTGTGCTAGTGAATAATAAATTTTATTCATTCTATCTAACTTAATTTTTGTACCCATTAGTCAGTTTGTCTTTTTTCTCTATCCACTTCCTAATGCTTTTCCCAGCCTCTGGAAACCATAATTCTACTCTCAAAATTCATGAGTTCAGTTTTTTTTTTTAGCTCCCACATAGCAGTGAGAACATGTAATATTTGTCTTTCTGTACTGGCTTATTTCACTTAACATAATATCATTCGGTTCCATCTATGTTGTTGCAAATGACAAGAATTCATTCTTTTTTATAGTTGCATAATTTTCCATTTTGCATATGTGCTGCATTTTCTTTCTTCATTCATCCGATGATGGAATTTAGGGTTATTCCACACATTGGCAATTGTGAATAGTGCTTCAGTAAACATGAGAGTGCAGAGATCTCTTTGATTTGCTGATTTTTTTTCTTTTGAATACCTTCCTAACAACTGATTTGCTGGATCACATGGTAGTTCTATTTTCAGTCTTGTAATGAATCTCCACACTGTTCTTCATAGTGGCTGTACTAATTTTACATTCCCACCAACAGTGTATGGGGGTGTTTTCCTTTCTCAGCATTCTCACCAGTGTCTTTTGAATAAATGCAATTTTATCTGGAGTGAGATATCTCATTGTAGTTTTGATATTCATTTATCAGAAGATTGGTGATGTGGGGCATTTTTCTCATAAACCTGTTGGCCATTTGTAGGTCTCCTTTGAGAAAATCTGTTTAGAAGTTTTGCCCATTTCTTAATTAGATTATTTTTTTCTTATTTTTTGAGCTCTTTTATATTCTGTGTATTAATCCCCTGTCAGATGAATAGTATGAAAATATTTTCTCCCATTCTATGAGTTGTCTCTCTACTCTGTTAATTATTTATTTTTCTACACAGAAGCTTTTTAGCTTAGTGTGATTTTGCCTGTTTTTGCCTTTCTTGCCTGTTCTTTTGCGGTCTTACTTAATAAATCTTTGCCCAACCAACATCCTGGAGGGTTTTCTCGATGTTTTTTTCTAGCAGCTTCATAGTTTCAGGCCTTATATTTCAGTCTTTAATCGATTTTGACTTAAGTTTTATATATGGCAAGGGATAGGGGCATAGTTTCATTCTTTTCTTATGGATATATAGTTTTCTTAGCACCATTTATTGAAAAGATTTACCTTGCTCCAGTGTATATTCTTGGCACCTTTGTATAAAATGGGTCCAGTGTAGAGATATAAATTTATTTCTGGATTCTATATTCTGTTCTACTGATCTATGTGTCTATTTTGATGCCAGTACCATGCTGTTTGGGTTACTATAGTTTTGAAGTGTAATTTGAAGTCAAATAATGTAATTATTCTAGCTTTGTTTTTTTGCTCAAAATGGCTTTGATTATTCTGGGTCTTTTGTGGTTCTATACAAATTCTAGGGTTATTTTTTCTATTTCTGTGACGAATGTCATGAGTATTTTGATATGGATTGCACTGAATTTATAGATTGCTTTGAGTAGTATGAACATTTTAACAATATTGATTCTTTAAATCCATGACCATGGAATAGCCTTCCATTTGTTTTGTGTCCTTTTCAATTGCTTGCATCAATATTTTGCAATTTTCATTATAGAGATCTTCCACTTATTTGGTTAAGTATATTCCCAGGTATTTTATTTATCTGTAGCTACTGTTGGTGGCATTACTTTTGGTTTTTCCTTTTTATATTGTTCACTCTTAGCATATAGATATGTTTTTAATTGTATTTATTGACTACCATAAATATTTATTGAATCATTGTAATAGTAATTGAAATGCCCTGTTTGACTTCAACAGAGAAAGGATTTTTTTTGAAGTGCATTTATTTATTGGTATCTTTAAATGAGCTTAATAATCTGATAAGGAGTATAAAGCTACTTTGTTTTCAGAAAGCATGAATATTCATTCTTTATCACTGTTCCTCTGTTTTTCAAAGTTTCAATTATTTCAACTTTTTAAGCACTCCTATATCAACACCTATACCAACTTCTATATTTATATTTGCTTTTAAGTAATTCACTTGAATTCTAATAATCTCTCTTATCACTTAACATATTTTCAAGACCCTGTATTAATTTTTATTGCTCTTATAGTGTATGCAACTAAATGAAGATAAGAAGAAATTCTATTCAATGCCTCAATCAATCTCCTCTGAAATTCATGCCATTGCCAATTGTCTATCCTCAGTCACACTGGGAAGAAGACACTAAGATCAGTGTTAATCCATACCCCTAAACCTAGATCAATAAAGACATCCATCCCAAGGATCTGCTTACCCGAAGCAGAAGGTACTAGACATCATATGTGATAATATCACTTATTTTACTAGTAAGTTTGTTGAATTCCTGTGGAATAGACTAGTGTGAGAGTTTGAAAAACCGAGGGTCACAAGAATAGGGGTGATCCGCACAATTTCTTTGTTTTTCCCATATAGAACCCCACCAGATTCTCACAGTGAGGATCTAAAAAAAATCTTCTGGTGTCTATGGCAGGGAGATAGGAAGATAAGACATTGAAAGTCCCCCAGATTCTTTACCCAAAGACCTATTCTGCAAGGAAACAGATTCTGTTAGCCCATTATATGAGAACCTTATTTGATCCCGCTACCTTGGAGAATTTCTATCCAACTTTGTCCTTCTCTGACTTTCTTATCTCAATTAAGAAAAACAACAAAAACATACACAACAGGGAGCAAAATTCAGAAAAATATATTGTGTCTGTCTGCCATAGCCCAAGAAAAAAGCAAAGTACAATGAAGAGAGAGAGGCAAAAATAGCAAAGCTTATATCCCTGGAGGAGAAAGAGGAATACTGGTAAAACCACATTCCAAGACATAGGCCCCTGAGCATACTGAGATTTAATCTGAAAATTAACACTTAATTTTAATAAAAAGACTTCCCTCTTTCAAACCCTACCACCAAACCACACAAAGCCTCCAGTGGATTGCAGTGGAAGAGTTTCCGGAGTCAGACTCGATCTGAGGAGCAGTACAAACAGAAGCCCTTCTCCTTAACCAAAAAAAAAAGAAAGAAAGAAAGAAAGAAAGAAAAAGAAAGTGACAGAAACAAAGACACAAGAGAAATTTTAATCTGAACTCCTAGCACATTATCATAAATCTTTAACTAAAGGCCTACTGAGCTCAATATCCATTATTCATACATGTATGGCTTTCAACAAAAAACTACAAGACATATCAAAAGGCAAGAAAAAAAGTTTGAAGACTCAAAGTTATTATCAGAACCAGACTCAGATAGGACATAATATTATCAGAAAATGAATTTTAAAATAATCATTATTGATAAGGCCTCCAATGCAGGAAATATGCAAGAGCAAGTGGGTAACGTCGACAGAGAGATATGAACTAAAAGTAAAAAATTAAATGTAAAACTAGAAAGAAAAAAAAGTAAGATAAATGAAGAATTTTCACAATGAATTCCACAGTTCACCCAGTGTACACACACACACAAACACACACACACACACAGACTATAAAATTGAAGATTTGTCAATGTTAACTTCTAAAACAGAAATGAAAAGAGTAAAAACGGTAAAACAACTAGAACAAAACATCCAAGAACTGAGGTCCAATATAAAAAGGTGCAAAAGCAACAAAATTGGATAAACAGAGAGACTAAGGAGAGAATGGGACAGGAATATTTGAAGTAATGATTGAGAACTTTCCAAAAGTAATGATAGAAAACATTCTGTAGATTCAAAAAGTTTATAGAACACTGAGTAGGATAAATACCAAATAATACACACTTAGGTAATGGTATTCAAACTTCTAGAAAAACAGAGAAATAGAGAAAAACTTGGAAGCCAAAAAGTAAAAAAAATCATTTTATTAAAAAAAAAAAAACAAATAACTATGGCTTGAATGCTCATGTTCCCCCAAAATTTATATGTTGAAATACTAACCCCCAAGTTTATGGTATTAGGAGGGGTATCCTTGGGACATGATTAGGTTATAAAGACAGAACTCTCATAATTAGCATTAGTATTCTTACAAAAGAGAACCCAGAGACCTTTTTCCTTCTGCCAGGTAAAGACACGGTGAAAAGATGGTTATCTAGAAAGGAGGCCCTTCCTAAACGTCAAATTTGGTTGCACCTTAATCCTGGGCTTTTGTTTTTTATTGTTTTGTTTTTCAGACAGTGTCTGTCTGTCACCCAGGCTAGAGTACAGTGGCATGATCTCAGCTCACTGCAACCACTGCCTCCCGGATTCAAGCAATTCTCTTGCCTCAGCCTCCCAAGTAACTGGGATTACAGGTGCCTACAACCACAATCGGCTAACTTTTGTATTTTTAGTAGAGATAGGGTTTCACCATGTTGGCTAGGCTGGTCTCCAACTCCTGACCTCCAGTGATGCCCACCTCAGCCTCTCAAGGTGCTGAAATTACATGCATGAGCCACAATGCTGGGCCAACCTGTGACTTTCTTCAGAATTGCAAGTAATACATTGTTTATAAGCCACTCAGTCTATGATATTTTATTATAGCAGCCAGAAAAAAACTAAAACAATACAACTTATATATGAAAGACAGTGAAATGAGATATTTAGTGTTGAAAGAAAAAAAATAAAACCACAAACTTAGAATTATTCTTCAAATGTGAGGGACAAATAAGGGCTTTTAAAAAAAAAAATGCCAAAAAAAAAAAAAAAACCTGAGGGAATTTGGGAATTTGTTACTAGCTAATTTGCTCAGGAAAGAATGTTAAAAGAATCTCTTCAGGCAGGAAAGACTATAGGTCAGAAAACGGCACCTATCTAAAGAAAAAAAAAAACAGTATCAGACCGAAAAATTGCAGGTAAAATGCAAATATTTAATGTATTATTCTTAAACATAACTGCTTAAAGAAATGACACTAACAACATATTGAGTGACTGTTAAATACAGATAAGTGAATCAAATGTCAACAGTGACACAAAGGATGAAAGAAAGAATGGGACGACTCTGTTATAAGGCACCTGTGCTACAAATAAAGTGGAATAGTGTTATTTGAATGTACACAAGATTATTAAAAATGTACATTGTAAGCTCTAAGGCAATCTTTGATTTACTTAGAAATATAATTAATATACTAATAAAGGAGATAAAATAGAATTATAAAACGTTATCGATTGAAACCTAGGAAGTCAGAAGGGATATAAAAAATCTAAAGATGAATACAATGAATAGAAAGCAATTACTAAAATGGTAATTTTAAATCCAACTATGTCAATTATCACTTTACATTTGAATAGTCTAAACACTGAATTTAAAAAACAGATTACTGGATTGAATTTTTTAAAAAAAACAACTATATGTTGTCTATAATAAACCCACTTTAAATATAAAAATATTTATAATTTATGTATATTACTTAAAGTTAAATATAATCTTCAAGTTAAAACTAATAATATGGGAAATATATAGCATTATAACAGTAACAAAAACAGCACTGGAGTGCTGTTTCAAATATTCATTTGAAAAAGATTTCCAAACAAAGAGGATTATCAGAAATAAAGAGAAGCATATCAAAGTAAAGGGGTCATTTGTTCAAAGGGAAATAACAAGCCTACATATGTGAGCGCCTACCAACAGAGCACCAAGCTATGTATGGCAAAACTGAGGACTGAAAGAAGGAATAGAGAAATCAACTTTTTGTTGGAAATTTCAGCACATCCCTGTCAATAATTAATATGTCAGGTAGGCAGAAAATGAGTAAGGAGATATATGACCTGAGCAGAAGTATCAATCAACTCAATCTGCTTGATAATTATAGAATGCTTCATCCAGCAGTAGTAGAATTCACATTCTTCTCAAGCATAAATGGCATATTCACTGGTAGATTATATCTTAGCTATTAAAAACATTTTAATGATTTTAAAAGAATAGAAAGTACACAAAGCATGTACTTTGATTATTGAAATTCATATTAACAAACTGAAAAAGGGAAAAAGATCATATTAAATGATGGAGAAAAGTTTATCACACATTCATGATAAAAACTGTCAGAAAACCATAAATAAAAGCATTTTTTAATAAAGGATATATATAAAAAATCAATGGTTAACATCGTGGTTAATAAGAGACTGAATACATTCCTCTTAAGTTCAAGAATTAAGCAGTATGTCATCTATCAATACTCATATTAATGACATCAGCTGAACATCCTATCTAGTACAATAAAAAGAATTTAAAATGACATACAGATTCAGAGGAAAAATTAAATGTGTCCTTAGTTTCAGGTGACATGATTGGCTATGTAGAATACCTCAAAGACTATAGGAAAACTAATACGCCGAGTATAAAAAGTTCACTGAATACAAGGTCAGTATAAAAGGTTGTTTGCTTTTTTGTGATATGACAAATAACAATTGGAATATACATTTTAAAAAATAAGTACAATGTACAATAACAGCAAAAAGTTATTATTTTTAAATATAATCTCTAAAGCATCTGTATATAAAAAAAACCACAATCAGGAAATAACTCAAAGATTTAGGTAAAGGAAGAATTATTCTCTATTCATGGATTAGGATGCTCAATATTGTTAAGTTGTCAAGTTTTAAAATACTATAGACATCAGCAAACAGGTCTGAAAATGTATATGGAAGCTCAAAGCATGTAGAAAAGCAGGAAAACATTTAAAAAGAACAAAGTTGGAAGACTCACAACACTTAATTTCAAGACTTAACATAAAACTAGAATAATCAAGACAGATCATTACTGGGGAAATAACAGTCACATAAATCAATGGAACAGAATAAAGAGACCACAAATACGTCTATGCAAATATAGTCAACTGATTATTGACAAAAGCACAGAGGTTTAATGGAACAAGGTAAATTTTCCCACAAAGGTACTAAAACAATTGGGTATCCATGTGGAAAAAATTGGATCTAAGTACAGACCTCACAATTGTACAGAAATTAACTCAAAATAGGCTATAGCCTGAACAATATCCTAAAGGAAAACACAGGAGAAAATTTGAGTGACCTTGGGTATTGAGGTCCATTTTTAGATACAACATTAAAAAATGTTTCAGGACTTTTTCTTAGTTTAGCTAAACACAGAGTGCTTTTCTGTTCCTTGGCCATGAACATTTAGGCTCTTCACGAGACCTGGATATTTTTCTGTATTCTAATGTCACAATATGCGAAATTATCAGAAGCCAGTATTTGAGAGCACATGTCAACGTCCCACAGCTTATTACAAACCATCTTTTAAAAAGCATTAAAACAAGGCGACAACTCTCTGTGAATAGCAAAATGCAAGAGTAGTTACAGTTAGAAATATGACTGACAAAGAAGTTTGGTTATCTCCGTGGTTTACGATAACTTAACATAACCCTAATTATATTTGGTAGCATATACTCAGACATTAGAATTTTAGAAATCTCATACAATTTTGGAACATATATTAGCATTATTCACAAAAATATAACCTAGAGAAGACTGAGCATCATTTTGCCGTCCCATGTTCCTCAACATGTCAAATAATCCTGTTCACTCCTCTTTTCTAGATACTTCAGGGGCCCTCTGAAGTATTCAAAAAGCCAGCTACCAGAAAAGACAATTTTAAAACTGAAGTTTGATTTTGGAAAGTGTGTTAAATGTTCGAGGTTTAAAACACTTGATATTATAAAATAGAATTCCAGATTATCATAAATTACTTATTTTGCCAAAATGATGACTCAGAAATTTTAAAGAAGCAAAAACCTTGGATAACCCTTTATAAATTTTGCCAAAGAGCAGATTAGCACCTGGGAAAAACCTTGTTATTCTTTTATTTGAATGCTCAATTTAGAGAAAAAACCATGTAACACCCTTTTTGGAATTTAGTCAATATTTTCACACACAGAGCCTCTTCTGCAAGATTAATTTTCACAAGCCTTCCACCACTTCCTGAACCTTCAGCATTTTCCTCATTTAACTTAGCACAGTCCTTTAACACTAGACACAAGTTTACACTTCCCTGCCTCCATATAACCTTTCACTAAAAAACGCATTTCACTGTTCTTACACACCTTGCATGTAAATCTATTCCTAGTAGTTTCAATTAACTTCCAGCATGTTTAATTTTAAGGTAAAACTTGGTAAGTTGTTTTCATTGTGTGCTAACTGCAGCCAGGGTTTGCCTTCTGAATTAAGGGTGTGGTTAGTTCATCTATCTCCAGGCCTTACCAGTTGTGAAGCCAACAAGTCAAATCGTTCTCAAAACCCGAAAAGCAGTTTGTAACCTCAAAACACTTAGCAAACCTTGCATCTGACCTGCATTTTAACAATAGTTTTTAGGTCCATTTTTATTTTTCAACGATTAAAGTCATGTAAACTGAAAGTTACCATGGCCTTCACCTTCACTTAAAAAAGGCATTTGATCGAAGCACTTGAGTTTCTTCAAGACAAATGAATTCGAGCTCATTTTACAGACATTACTCACAACACACACCGAGACAGGCTGTCTCCGTGCCTGCCTGTCAGAAGAAGAAAACCCAGACAGAAGAAAACCCAGTATCCACAAAATCCTTTTTCACAACCAAAACTTTACAGAGACAACAAACATTGATAGTTGGAGGGCCTGGTTTAGTAAAAAGGTTTTCTAAAAGGAAAAAAAAAAAAAAACTAAAGGTTAACAGCTGATGGGGTAGAGAAGGAGAAGGAAAAAAGAACAGTTTAAAAATGCCTCGAGAAGAACCTCTTATTCTTTTGCAACTGGTTCCTCCATCATAAGCATGATTACTATCAGACAGAGTTAAACCCCTTGGCCAGGGATTGGGAAGGCTGGAACAGTGATATGTGGCTGTGAACCAGCAGGGCAGCTGTGCAGGACCCTCGGGCCATGCATCCCATTCCCAGCAGGGATGGGCGGGGGCGCGGGGAACTGCTGCTCACTGGTGGGTCCTTAAAAAGGAAGGAAAAGGCCATGAAAAGGCCTTTGAGCTAGATGGGGTGGAGGCATAGTTTTCCCCACCCCCAGATGTCCAAGAATGAAAAGGCTTAGACATAACAGTGAGAGGTTTTGAGTCCCCATTTCACTCACCGCTTCTTGAGTTCCATGTTGGGCACCAAAAATGTTGCAGGACTTTTCCTAAGTTCAGCTAAAGATGGGGTGCTTGTCTGTCCCACGGCCATGAAAATTTACAAATGGCTAAAAGGGTAAGTAAAGCAGGGTTTCATCGGCTGAAAAGGAAAACAGAAAGTGGGAAACAGGAATTCTCACGAGGCCAGAGTCCCTCCACTAGAGTACTTCCCACCCAGCAGCTTGAATCTCAGGTTCCACACCGGAAGAAGAGGGGTCAGGACCCTCCCTGCTGCAAATCTCCTGAACTTCCTGAGGTGCTACCTCAGTGTGCAAACTGGTTGGAGTTTCTGCAGGGACCCCACGCCCCCAACCTGGCTGTCTCAAAAGTATACAGTCCATGAAAGAGCAGTTTGAAAAGTTGAGCTGTATTACAAACTTCGCTCTGTGAAAGACACTTGGAGAAAATATTTGCAACTGGCATGTCTGAAAAAGGACTTGTATCTAGAATATGCAGAGATCTCTTAAAACCTAACAAGAAGTCTGGGTGTGGTGGCTCATGCCTGTAATCCCAGCACTTTGGCAGGCCAAGGTGGGCAGATCATGAGGTCAGGCATTCGAGACCAGCCTGGCGAACATGATGAAACCCTGTCTCTACTAAAAATACAAAAATTAGCTGGGTATGGTGGCATGCAACCGTAATCCCCGCTACTCAGGGGGCCAAAATAGGAGAATTGCTTGAAGCCTGGAGGTGGACGTTGCAGGGAGCCAAGATCATGCCACTGCACTACAGCCTGGGTGACAGAGCGAGACTCGACTCTGTCTCAGGTAAATAAATAAATAAAACTAACAAGAGGAAAACAAACAAAATTTTTTAAATGGGCAAAAGATCACAACAACTATTTCACCATAGAAGACAAACAGTTGACAAGCATACCAAAAAAAAAGCCCACCATAATTTGTCATGAGGGAAATGCAAATTAAAACAACAATGAAATAACTTTATATCCCTATTAGAAGGGCTAGATTTTAAAATATTTGAAAATCTAGCTGGGAGAGAATAGAACAATAGGATTCTCATTCATTGCTGGTGGGAATGTGAAATGGTACAGACACTTTGGAAGATAGTGTGATAACCTACTAGCTTTGTTAGCCTAACCGACTCTCTCCCATGTTAGCTTCTTGACCTGGACAGACTCCGTATTAGTTTCCTCACTTGCCCCCACTTCCCCTTCCCCTGAGCACATAGCTGGGTTAAGCTGACTCCAAGCAGACCCAGGAACATCCTTACTGATAAGATACCAAGTTAAGCTGTACCAGCTGCACCTGGGCATGAGTTTGCTGATGGTATCAGCTGCTCCTTGGAATGTGCCCACATTTACAACTGTTTATCTTCCTGTAGTAGTTTATTCTTTTAACTGAAAGCCCCTACATTTACAACCGTATATCTTCCTGCAGTAGTGTATCCTTTTAACTTTTTGCTTGTTCTGCTTCTGTAAACTCCGCTTTAGCTAGCCCCCCCCTTCCCTTCCTTTAAGCAAGGTATAAAAGAAGACAAAGTCCCTTCTCCGGGCCAAGAGAATTTTGTGCATCACCTCTGTCACTGGCAAATAAGGGACTCTTGATTCAATCTCAGAGTGTGTCGCTCTCTCTAACTTGCTCAGGTTCAACAATATTAGGTAATTTCTTATAAAGTCAAATATAGACTTACAATGCAATTCATCAATCTTACTAAAAAGCATTTACTCAACTAATCCAAAATATTATAGTCAAAAAATCTGCACGCAAATGTTTATAGCCACTTTACCCACGATTACGAAACTGGAAGCAACTAAGTTGTTTTTCAAGAGGTTAGTGGGAAAACAAACTGTGATACATGCACACAGTTGGATACAACTTAGTTATTTTTGTTAAAAGAAGTACCACTCTGCATAATACAATGTATACATTAAATGCATATTACTATGTAAAGGAGCCAGTGTAAAAATGCCACATGTTGCATAATACCATTTGTATGACATCTTGGAAAGGCAAAAGCTTGTAGAAGGAAAAAAGATTAGTGGTTTCCCAAGGTTTGTAAAGCAGATACTTTTGAATAAAATTTTGTAAAATTTTTGTTTTCTTGTATTGTTTTTAGAGTTTTGAAAATATTCTGCAAGATGCTATGTTGGTATTTACATGATATTATTCATTTTTCAAAACCCGTAAAAGTTTAGAGCACAAAGTTTGAGACAATGTATGAAAATATAAAAATTAAATTAGGACGTTGAGGGATCCCATGATAGCATGCATACTGTGACAAAATATTGTGACTGTGTTGCAAATGTGTGATGTATTCTCATTGAGAAGGGTGGGGTAGCGGATACTAAGTAACTTTGAAAATTTCTGGAGACTTTAAGATTAAAGACAAGAGGAACCATATATAAGCATCGTCCTCCAGTCGGCAAAGTTGTTTCTTCACTATTAACAATTCTGGAACTACTGAAGTTGTGTTTTAGGATCAAATCAATCAGTAAATGGATTGCAAATGGTGGGAGCCAGACTTCTCACTGTTGGAGTGAATGTTAAGTATAATCAAGGGGCGAAGGTTAGAGGGAACCATGTGATACCGGATTACAGTTAGAGACATTAGTGTGAACTTAGATTTAGCTTAATATAGCTACAGATGGGAAAATAGAAAACCAGTTACAGATTAAATGTGTATACATGGGCTGGTAAACACACACATAGTTCCAAAATCTGTTACTAAGTGATCCTAGAAGCAACACCACCAGGAATTACATTGTAATTACATTACAGTGAGTGTAATTATGAGTAAATACACTCATTGCCCAGACCTTTGTTCCTAACACTCTTCTGCAAGCAAAGAATTCAGCCATCTTGAGACACATGTCTGATTGTAAGACAGGAAATATACAGGGTAATCCTAGAGGTACTGACAAATGAAAGGAAATGTTGAAAAAAAGAAAAAGAAAAGAAACCACTGAGGCATGTCAAATGGACATAGGAGCTAACTGAAAGAGCTTGAATTGCCAAAGTTGGAAGGTTTGAGCAACAAAATAAATAATGTAGTATTAGATTATAACCTAAAGCATAAAATAAATATCTACAAATTCATATTGACAAAAGTAAATGACTGAATAAATGAATAAAAGAAAGTTGATTTCTCATTTAGAAGAGTTCCATGTATGTTACGTTGGTATTGCCCCTTCCAGGAGGGGGCAACATATCTATTCAGATTTATCTGAACATATCAAATAAATCCCTGTTGAAGAACAGTCTATAAACACCTGTCCCATATTCCTTAAAACACAAAATCCTTCGTCAATGAAATAAGTTATGCATAGTGACTTTGTTCCAAAAAGTATAGTATAGAAAGTTGTGAGGGGGACTTTACAGAGAAGAAACTTACCGGTACCTCAGTCAGCTGAAGATGGTTGGTATCAATTGTGATAACTAATGTTGACAGTACACATCTATGATATAATAAGAACAGCACTTTAGCTCTGTGGTCTTCCTCCCTCAAAAACCGAGAACTCAAGTGTAATCACGAGAACAGTCTATAAGCACCTGTCCCATATTCCTTAAAACACAAAATCCTGTATCAATGAAATCAGAGGAAACATCACAGCTAAGACAATCCTAAGAAGGCACGATAATATGTAATATGGTGTCTTGGATGGAATCCTGAAAAAGAAGAAAACATTAGATAAAAACTAAGAAAATCTGAGTAAAATATGAAGTTTTGCTGATACTAATATATCAATATCATTCCTTGGTTTTGTCTTAGCTTTCATACTAACGTCTTAACAATAGCCAAGCTATGTGTATGTTACACATGAACACTATAAACTATTTTTCTAAATTTTCTATAAATATAAAACTATCCTAAAATAAAAATCTTATGTAAATGAAAAACAACAAAATGATGCTACATCTGAAAAACAAATAAAAAAAACTATGTGCTTTTTTGTTGTCCCAAAAGTGCAGGAACCTAGTAATAGACAGCCCTCGATCGCAAATTTTCTTTCAAAATTTAAGTTTTATTTATTCCTGGTAATTAAAAAGCCATCATTTTATAATTTTTCTATTGGGATCTTTGCTGGAATAAAGCCTAGGAACAAATAAGCACTTTTTTTAACTAAATAATAAGTACTGAGAGTTTCTGAAACTTTTTTTTTTTTCAAAATAGAAATGTCATTACCACTCCAATTTGATAATAGTTTCTCTTTCTCTCTCTCTCTCTCTCTCTCTCTTTTTTTCCAAGGATTAATTCATGGTGAGTAGTGTTATATTCTCTTCTTTAGACACATTAAGGAGCCCTTTCTATTGCAGTATATCAAGTATGTAGTTCAATGCTCAATAAATTTTTTCAAGTATAGGTTGTAATAAATGAAAAGCAGAGTAGATTTTATTAACCATCAGATATGTATTTCTTTTTCTAGAATTTGGAGTAGGAAGCCAATTTGGAAGGCACATGTAAATCTTTAAAATGTATTAGTAGAGACCTGGTGAGCAACGCTATCAAACAGAGCATTTCTTATAAATTGATGATCTTCACGTAGCAGGGTGTGCAGAGAGTGCCTGGAATGATATCCTGAATATTATCCTCGCTGTCCTTTCAGGGCAATTCACATGTGGAATCATGTAAAACACTATCAAAGAATTATGGTTTAAAAATATTTTGGATTTAATGTTAGAGAAATATCATTTTAATTCACAATTATCTTTAGGGTTTCAACATTACCTGAATTCTAGCTATGTTAGTAAAACACAAAATTTTAATGGAATCAAAATATTGTGATTAGTTAACAGAGACTGACAAAAAGCCCTAGATTAGCTTAGTTAAGTATAACTATTAACAAAGAAAATGACAGTGAAATTCAGGACATGTGTTCTGATACTGTAAGAAGATATCAGATATATGAGAAACAACTTGAATGATACATTTCTATCAATAGTCACAAGAAGAAAAGATTTTTTAGGTACAATTGAAATACAGAAAATGATTCGCCAAGAATAATTCTTAATGCTTCTTTTTGTTAAAAAGATACCACTATGTTATTACAAAAGGATCTACCAGTTATTTTAAAATCATTTTAAAGTATTTTAAAATAAAATTTAATGCTACAAATATTTTAGAACACCAGATTATATACATTTACTATACTTGTTGCTGGATGGGGTCAGGGGACTGCAAATTTTAGGCACTATAAATCTAAGTGTGTGTGTGTGTGTGTGTGTGTGTGTGTGTGCATGTATTTGTGTGTATGGGTATCACAATTTAGAATAAAATTTATATTAAAAATAAACACACACAATGATATCATACATCTAATTTGGCAGTCCACAAATTACCAGGCGCCTATTATTTTGCCAGGCATCATTTTAGGTGCTTAGAATATGTAAAGGAATTGAACAGACAAAAATATCTGTCTTATTTCTTCATGCAGTTTATTATAATTGCTAATAATAATGTTAATATTCTAGTATAGTGTTTTACATGCAAGGAGTTCAAAAGAAGACACACTACAAACAATTAATTTAATAAATAAGTATATTTTATGTTAGAAGTTATTACTGCCCTCGCAAATATTTTTTAAGTAGAGGAGGGCAAGGGATATTTAGAATACAACAGGGTGGGGGAATGAGTTCAAAATTTTTTTTTAAACAATAGAAGTCAGAATTATTTTTATTTTAGATTTGTGCCCATATAGCATGGTTTATTATTGGGAGTAATTCTCAATAAATTGCAGAAGCACACAGTACCCTACACCTCTAATCCTAGCACTTTGAGAGGCTGAGTTGAAGGAATCATTTGAGTTCAGGAGTTCAAGTGCAGCCTGGGCAATATAGTAAGATCCTGTGTCTATGAAAATAATTCTAAAAATTAGCCAGGCATGATGTTGCATGCCTGCTGTCCCAGCTACTCAGGTGACTGAAGCAGGAAGATTGTGTGAACCAAGATAATTAAGGCTGCAGAGAGCAATAATTGTTTACACCACCACACTGCAACCAGGATAAAAGAGTGAGACACTGCCTCAAAGAAAAATCACAGGACCATTTTAATCAAGCACAGAATAATTTGAAAGAATAGCTAAAGGATCAAAGTTCAAATTTTAAGCTGGTCATTGATGGCAGCTGTTCTCAAGAAAAAGATTTTAAGTAAAGATTTGAAGAAAACCAGGAAACTAGAAATATGAATTTTTGTTACTCATTTATGTTTATTATACTTTAAGTTCTGGGGTACATGTGCAGATTGTGCAATTTTGGTACATAGGTATACATGTGCTGTGGTGGTGGTTTGCTGCATCGATTGCCCCATTATCTACATTAGGTATTTCTCCTAATGCTATTCCTCCCCAATCCCCCACCCCCTGCTATTCCTCCCCTAGCCCCCCACCGATCAACAGGCACCAGTGTGTGATGTTCCCCTCCCTGTGTCCATGTGTTCTCACTGTTCAACACCCACTTATAAGTGAGAACATGTGGTGTTTGGTTTTCTGCTTTCGTGTCAGTTTGCTGAGAATGATGGTTTCCAGCTTCATCCATGTCCCTGCAAAGGCCATTAACTCATCATTTTTTATGGCTGCATAGTGTTACATGGTGTATATGTGCCATATTTTTTTTATCCAGTTGATCATGAATGGGCATTTGGGTTGGTTCCAAGTCTTTGCTATTGTAATGTATTATCTCCAAGGGACCACAAACCTTTACCAGCAAGGAAACCAAACTGGATGGAGAATGAACTTGATGAATTGACAGAAGCAGGCTTCAGAAGGTGGGTAATAACAAACTTCTCCAAGCTAAAAGAGCATGTTCTAACCCAATGTAAGGAAACTAAGAACCATGAAAAAAGGTTAGACAAAATGCTAATGAGAATAACTAGGGTGGAAAGAACATAAATGACATGATGGAGCCGAAAAACACAGCACGAGAACTTCATGAAGCATACACAAGTTTCAACAGCTGAATCCATCAAGTGGAAGAAAAGATATCAGACACTGAAGATCGACTCAATGAAATAAAGCAAGAAGGCAAGATTAGAGAAAAAAGAGTGAAAAGAAATGAACAAAGCCTCCAAGAAATAAGGGATTATGTGAAAAAACCAAGTCTACATTTGATTGGCATACCTCAAAGTGATGGGGAGAACAAAACCAAGTTGGAAAATACTCTTCAGGATATTATCCAGGAGAACTTCCCCAACCTATCAAGGCAGGCTAACATTCAAGTCCAGGAAATACAGGGAGCACCACAAAGGTATTCCTTGAGAAATGCAACCCCAAGGCACATAATCATCAGGTTCACCAAGGTTGAAATGAAGGAGAAAATGCTAATGGCAGCCAGAGAGAAAGGTCAGGTTACCCACAAAGGAAGCCCATCAGACTCACAGCAGATCTCTCAACAGAAACCCTACAAGTCGGAAGAGCATGGGACCAATATTCAACATCCTAAAAGAAAAGAATTTTCAACCCAGAATTTCATATTCAGGCAAAGTAAGCTTCATAAACGAAGGGGCAATAAAATCTTTTATGGAGAAACAACTGCTGAGAGATTTTGTCACCACCAGGCCTGCCCTACAAAGAGCTCCTGAAGGAAGCACTAAACATGGAAAGGAGCAACCAGTACCAGCCACTGCATAAACATACCAAACTGAATATTTGGACTAAGGAAGTATCGGGCAGCAGTAACATCCAGCACAATAGCACCAAATCAGGATAATGCCATGGGCTCCAGGAACAATAGAGAGACCAGTGTGGTCTCTTGAGCAGAGTGAGCAAGGTAAATTATATTACGAATAAAGTTGGGGGTAACAGAGGCCTTTCATGGCACCAAAGGCAATTTTAAAAACTTTCCATTTTGCTCTTAGTTAAAAGGAAGACCTTGTAATGTTTAGAGCAAAGAAATGGAATGATTTGACTCACAGTTTACAAATATTATTAATAATCTTACTGATCTTTTAAGCTTTAGACTATAGAAGAGCAAAGATAGAAGCAGGGAAACCAGCTAAGAAGCTACACTGCTGTAATCAGGGCAATAGTCATTAAGAGAGTAGTTGGAAGGGAGATGACAAGGTATGGTCAAAATCAGGATCCAAACCAAAGGTGGGGACTGCAGGATTTACTGGCATTTTATTAAGATGTGGAAAATGAAAGAAATCAAAGATAATTCCAAAAAAATAGATTTTAACCTCATCAATAGAAAGAATGGAGTTTCCATTATATCAAATGAAAAAGAAAACTTCTCATTCGCAGAAACAACAGGGACTTCTGATGTCTAGTCTGGCACATAGGAGCTTGGAAGTCATCACTCCGTCTTAACAAGAAAAAAGCAGAACAAACTGGAAGATCAAAACTCTTCTTAGATCTGTCAGAGAAGTGATGTCAAAAGCAAATACACTGTCCCTAAAATGGGGAAGAAAAGACAGTAGAATACAGACAACAACTTACTGGAACAAAAACCCGTGTGCAGGAAACTCTGCAGGAACCAGTGCCAAGAGAGGAAAACCTAAACTCTCACTGAAAATTTGCTGAAGGCTCAGTGTGGACAAGTCTGTCTTAAGGGAGACTCCACACTTTTGTGAGTTTTAAATCTAGGAGCTCTACAAGGTTCAAGGGGGAAAAAAGTAAACATTTTGAAATATCCCAGAGTTTTCTCCTTTTCTTATCAAGGCCTGCCCTCAAGAGAAACTATTTTATCAGACCTTAAGCTGTTGGGCTTTTATCAGAGCCTAACCAACCTCAAGGGAGGAGAAGTACCCAACTCCTACCTCCTCTAGTCATCCTACGCCACTTAACAGATGGGGTGGGGTGAGAATGAGAAGGACTTATAAATACAACACAGCAGCACAGGCTCACTGTAAGAATGAGACTTAATATTAGATGTATGAAATGCTTCCCCTTGACCCAGACTTAACCACCACATTTTTCTAAAGCCCTATTTGCCTCAGTTTCTTTTACCTAGTCTATTACCTCTGGCTTTCAAAAAATTACAAGTCATGCTAAAAGGCAATAAAAACAAACAACACAGTTTGAAGAGACAGAGAATCCATCAAAAATAGACATGTCAGGGATGTTGGAATTATTCAATAGAGACTTTAAAGCAACTATGATTAACATGCTAAGGCTTTCATGGAAAAAGTAGACAGCATGCAAGAAGAGATGGGCAATGTAAGCTGAGAGATAAAACAATTTTTAAAGAGTCAAAGAAATGTTAATGATCAGTAACGCTAAGGCAGAAATGAAGAATGCTTTTGAATGGTACATTATTATACTGGGCATGGCTGAAGAAAGAATCTCTGACCTTTAGGGTATATCAATGTAACCTCCAAAGCTTAAAAGCAAAGGAAAACAGATTGAAAAAAAAATAAAACAGAATATCCAAAATGTGCGACAGCTACACAAGGTGTAACACATGTGTAATGAGAATACAGGAAGAAGCAGAAAGAGATAAAGGAACAGAAGAAATATTTAATGCAACAATAACTGAGATTTTCTACAAATTAATGACAGGCACAGAAGCAAAATTCAGGAATCTAAGAGAACAAGCAGAATAAAGGAAAAATAAAAGCAAGCCACACTGTACAGGAAATCAAAGACAACTAAAAAAATTTTGAAATAATCCATAGGGGAGTAGGGAGCCCCTTACAAAAAGAATAACAAAAATAAGAATTACAACTGACTTCTTGACAAAGCTATTAGAAGGGAGATTTGGTAAAATTAAGACTGTAGATTCAAACAGTTTGAGTTTAAGACGTCTATCAAACTCCAAGTGAAAATGTTGAATAGCCACAGAGCTTCAGAAATCTGTAGTGTAGGAGAGATCTGTGCTTGCAATATACATTTAGGAGTCAATGTCATGTAGACAACACTTAAAGCTACCAGAGTGGCTGAGATCAGTGAGGGAGTAAGTATTCATAGAGAGGAGAAAACAAGGCTGATCCCTGAGGCAAACTAACTTGACGCTTTCAAAGTAAAAAGAAGGAGCAGCCAAAGAGTCTGAGAAGTGACTGGTAAAGCAGAAGAAAAACCAAGAAATCTGGTGTCCTAAAACCCCACTGAAGAGTGTGTAGTAAGGAAAAAGGGAGCAGTTGTTAACGTGTGGCTAGTAAATTAAGATGGGAACTGAGAATCGTCTATTGGATTTAGCTGATTGAAGGTCATTGCTGACCTCATGGAGAGAAATTCTGATGGAGCTGTAGGGACGAAAGCCTAATTGAAGTGAGATTAAAATAAAGTGAAAAGAAACACAGGGAGTATAAATAATTTGCTCAAGGAATTTTGCTTCATGATTTATTTTTAGCTGCTGGGGAAGAAATTTCAAATATATTTTTTAATATGAGAGAAATATTAGCATTCCAGTGAACAGTGAAAAATTGAAAAGAATTGCTGGAATGATGCCAGAGGAGACATGCATAAATTAATTAACATTACTTACTCTGACACCTACATTGAAAAGACGCCTCTGTTATTGAACACAATATAACTTTATTATTGTTCACTCTACTCTCTCGACACGGTATTCAGCAGGTTATTATCCATGCAAGTTGTTAAGGCATGGAGGCTCTTTCAATCCTGTGCCTCAGATCCATTAAGGCCTAAGAGTTCTTTTTTTGACTCAACCAGTGATTAGAAAACGACAGCATAGGGGTCCAAAGTGGCTCCCGCGGGAGGTCATGGCGCTCGCGAAGGCGAGGTCATCAGTTCAAGGCTAACCTGAGCAACTTCATAAGCTCAAACTGATTGGCAAAAAAAAAAAAAAAAAGAAAACGACAGCATAGGGAAGGCATACTTGCTAGTTAATCATTTGCCCAAAGAGACATGTATAACTTTTCCTCCCATTCCACTAGTGAAAACTAATAACATGGCTTTCACCTTGGTACAGGAAGAGCTAGGAAATACAACCTCAGCCTGGACAGAATTCTTACTGAATTATTTACTAGGGATAGAAAGTATGGGATGGAATAAAAATGAATTAACAGAGTTGAAAAACACAACACGAGAACTTAGTGAAATATGCACAAGCTTAAATAGCCGAATTGATCAAGCAGAAAAAGGATATCAGAGGTCGAAGACCTACTTAATGAAATAAAAGGAGAAGACAAGAATAGAGAAAAAAGGATATAAAGGAGTGAGCAAAGTCTCCAAGAAATATGGGACTATGTGAAAAGACCTAATTTACGTTTGGTAGGTGTACATGAATGTGACAGAGAGAATGAGTCCAAGCTGAAAAATACTCTTCAGGATATTATTCAGAAAAATTTTCCCAATCTAGCAAAGCAGGATAATATTCAACCCCAAGTAATACAGAGAACACCACAAAGATATTCCTCAAGAAGAGCAACCCCCAGGCACATAATCGTTAGATTCACCAGGGTTGAAATGAAGGAGAAAATACTAAGGACAGCCAGAAAGAAAGGTCAGGTTACCCACAAAAGGAAGCCTATCAGACTCACAGCAGATCTCTCTGCAGAAACCCTACAAGCCAGAAGAGAGTGGGGGCCAATATTCAACATCCTTAAAGAAGAGAAGTTTCAGCCCAGAATTTCATATCCAGCCAAACTAAGCTTCACAACTGAAGGAAAAATAAAATCTTTTATGAACAAGCAAGTACTCAGAGATGTATTACCACCAGGCCTGCTTTACAAGAGCTTCTGAAAGAAGCATTACACATAGAAAGGAACAACTAGTGTTAGCCTTTCTAAAAATATACCAAAAAGTAAAGAGCATCACCATAATGAAGAAATTGCATCAACAAATGGACAAAATAGCCAGTTAACATCAAATGTCAGTAATCCTAAATTTAAATCGACTAAATCCCCCAATCAAAAGATACAGCCAAAACTCAATGGTGTGCTACATCCAGACCCATTTCACATCCAAAGATACACAAAGACCCAAAACGAAAGATGGAGAAATATTGACCAACCAAATGGAAAGCAAAAATAAATAAATAAACAAAAAGCAGGAGTTGTAATTCTCACATCTGATAAAATAGATTTTAAAGCAACAAAGATATAGTGGTAAAAGGATCAATGCAACAATAAGAGCTAACGACCCTAACACCCAGATGCATAAGACATATAAAGAAACTTAGACTCCCTAGACTCCCACAAAATAATAGTGGGAAACTTCAACATCAATGTTAGATAGATCAATGAGACAGAAAATTAATAAGGATATCCAGGACTTGAACTCAGATCCGGAACAAGTAAACTTAATAAACATGTATAGAGCTCTCCACTTTAAATACTCAAAATATACATTCTTGTCAGTACCACATCACACCTACTCATAGGTTTAAATGAAATATTGATCGGCCATTAAGCACAATTATTGGCATAAAAGAGGTTTTCAATACCCATTTTTAGAATAAAGCAACATTCCCATTCTCTCTTTCTCTTTTTCTTCCTCTTTCTTCCTCTCCTTCACTCCTTTTTTTTTCTTTCCTTCTCTCCTTTCTTAAAAAAAAAAAGAAAGAAAGTAGGGGATAGAAAGTATGTATCTTTCTATCCCTAGTAAATAATTGCTAGGGTGATCTCCTAACTCTCTGTGCCACTGATGAAATCTAGTGTTGAAGTGAGAGAATTGGCTTTAGATAGATCAAAGTCATCACCTCAAAATAAAAATGGAAAATGTGTTGTTTGGGATTTGAGAAATGGGTAGTGAATAGACTCAGGAATACTGTATAATTTCCTGAATTAATGACCCATTTTAATTGTTTCATGGGCATGAATTTCTAATGAAAACAATTATGTTAAGTGTTTTCTCCAGCCATGTTCGGCTATATAGATGTAGGTCAGTGAATAAGTGGGAAATTGAAATATTATTTCAATAATAATTGAAATTAGATAGATGTAAGCAAATGCAATTCAGCATAAGAGCTGTAAGAGAATAAAAACCATACAAATTATATATTTTTTGATTATTGTCCATATAATTTAAACAAAACCAAGGGGATATTAAAAGGATGAGGAACCGTGAAAATTGATAGGATCAATTGATTCTAGGGTGAATGATCTAGCTAGAATCCTAGAAAGGAAAACAAATAAACAAACATAGAAACAAAAGGCAAATCATCAGAAAATGAGCTGCAAAGAATAAATATTACATAGGGGTTACATTTATTGGTAATGGGAGTATCTAGAGAGTAAATGGTTCAGGTATTGTGAAAGACAAGATTATTTTAATAAAATTGAGGCCAGGTGGATGTTATCTACACCAAGAATTACGACAGAAGTAATTGCAGAGTGATTGTGAGCTAGGGCCTAACTCACGGAAAAATGAGGAGGAATGTTGCAGAGTTTGGAACATAGCCATACCTGAAGAATAGAGGGTTTAAAAATTAGATGGCATGAAATACAATGCTTGAGGTTTTTAGGAGAGTTATGAGAAAATCCTCTCAAACATGAAATGAGAACCCAAGGACATCTATCTTACTGCCATACCCAGTGGTACAAATTCTAAGAGAGAAAAATATATGAGTATGCTATCGGAGAAAGCATACTTAGCAAAACTCATCACTATTTGGAAACAGAGAAACAAAATTAATGAAACATATGGGAGAGTATCTTTCATATTTTTTGCAAGGCTAAATTAAGATAAAAATTTAGAATTGAACAGTACTGTTTCAAAAGTACAAAGGCAGGGACAATAGAATTGATACAGAATGTAGTTAAACTGTATACTGGACTGACAATCCCCAAATAATCATGAGGCAGTGTCACTTACTGACTACGCCTCTCCCATCTTCACCAGTAAACTAAAATTTGAGCCAAAATAGAGCTTAGCCATTCTTTTTGCAAGGCCTTTAACAGAAACTGAAAGTCAATTATCAATTGACCTGTGCAAACTGGCCTTGTAGCAGAGCAGTATTTTTGCAGTGTATATTAATATTTTATTCAGACTATGCACATTAAGGAAGAATTTTTAAAAGAGGGGCACATGGCTGAGCATGGTGGCTCAAGCCTGTAATCTCAGCACTTTGGGAATCCGAGGTGGGTGGATCACTTGAGGTCAGAAGTTTGAGAACAGCCTGACCAACATGGTGAAACCCCGTCTCTACTAAAAGTACAAAAATTAGCCAGGCATGGTGGTGCCTGCCTGTAATCCCGGCTTCTCAGGAGGCTGAAGCAGGAGAAGTACTTGAACCCAGGAGGCAGAGGTTGCTGTGAGTTGAGATCATGCCATTGCACTCCAGCCTAGACAACAAGAGCAAAACTTCCTCTCAAAATAAAAAAAGCGGGGGGTGGGGGCGGGGTGAGCAGGGGCACATGTATTTTAGTCTTTGGAATTAAAAGTTTGTGGATTTGACAGTGGACTCAAAAATATTTTGACGGACTTACCCATATGTTACACTACAAATACGAGCTACCACCATTAAAAAATTCCTCACTTACAAGTAATTTTTTCCCCTTCTGTCTTAACTGAGAATGCTACTAGTTTCTATATATGTCCAACTATGTATATTTTTAGAGAAAGTAGAACCTGTAATATTTCAGTTCTTTTCCAATGAAAAATTCAATGGAATTATAACATAATAAAATTTATTATTTAATAATACACAGCAAAAACGCACATATCAGAATTGAACAGTTTGAAGAATGAAAATATCCTTGTACTCACTCACTCTTTTAAAAAAACAAAATCAAGCAACACTCCAGATTATTAGCACCATAAAAGCTTTCTGTGAGCTCATCCCAACCATTATTATCCCCCCTTAAATGTTACCAAAATTTTGACTTTTTCCCTGAAATCTGGTTTTTAAGCTTTATATAAGTAATGTTACAGTATAGTACAAATAAGCAGAATTCTAAGATGGCGCCCAATTCCATCTTTATGGTATAAATGGCCTGTATACTCCCATTGAGTGTAGCAAGGACTTGTGAATAAAATGGGATTTTAATTCCTGTGATTAGGTTACTAATGGGTTGATTTTAAGTTATTCGAATAGGAGATTATATTTGATGAGCTTGACTTAATCAGTTAGCACCTTAAGAGTGACTGAGCCCTTACTAAGAGAGAATTACCAAACATTAAAGCCAAAGGTGTTTTCCTACCAACCTTGAAGAAGTAAACTGCCTTCTTATGCGAAAGTGATTTCCAGGAGTTGAGAGTTGGTCAATCGCCATCAAAAACAGCTAGTCGACAGCTAGCAAGAAACACGGACTAAGTCCTATAATGGCAAGAAACTGAATTCTGCCAACGCTTGCATGAGTCTGAAAGACTACTCCAACCCTCAGATAAGATACCAGTTTCAGGCAACATCCGATTTCAACCTGGTGACATCCTGAGCAAAGGACCCAGCTACTTACTCCTGAATTACTGATCCATGGGAACTATGAAATAACTATATGTTAAGATGCTAAATATGTGACAAATTTTATGTAACAATGGAAAACTAGGAAATGCAACATGTACACTTTAGTGTGTGGCTTTTTTCACTTACTATATTTGTGAGAATTATTCCTGTTGTTGTATATAGCAGTAGTTTATTCATTTTTGTTGCTCTGTAGTATTCCACTGTATGACTGTAATTATAGCTCAGATTATTTATCTGTTCTACTGTTGTTTCAAGTTTTTTGCTGTTACAAATAGTGATATAAACATTCCTGAACGTGCCTTTTGGTGCACATACTCTGATGGATAGGAGTGGAATTGCATCTGTAGAATATGTATGTGTTCAGCACTAATAAATACTGAGAATCTCCAAGGCAGTTTTGACAAATTACAGTTCCAAAAGCAGAGTGGAAGTCAATTGCTTTCTACACTCACAGGTAATTGATGTTAATCTTGTCATTTTATTTGTTTCACTTTTTAAACTTTAGCTCTCCTGGTGGGTGTGTAGTAGAATCTCATAGCAATGGTGATTACCAACCTTATAAATTATTTTCACTTTCATTCTTTTTTGGGTCTATGTACAGACACCCTAAGTTTAATTTAAATTGTGTTGTTGTCCTCTCTTTAAACCAGCTAAGAGGATAAAGTAGGGACTTGACTTTTGTGGCAACGTATGGAGAGATTATCCTTTTCAAGATCAGCAGGGAACTATAATTACAATGAAAAAGACACGATTTGATCTAATCACACAGACTCGTTTTACCTCCAACTACTTCCCCAGAGGTACTTCTGAACTCTGCAGTTCACCCTTAGTTCCAACGCCTACCCAGAGTGTAAGCACAGCTGTTATGTACAGACATGACTAGCAATCTTAGCTCATCATCATATCAACTTGTCAGAATTCCAGTGGAAAATTAAATAATTTTTTGGTTATTACATCTTTTAAACATTTTCTCCTTTTGCAATACTTGATTCCAAATGGAAAAAAAAAATTAAAAATAAGGAACACTAAAACAATGCAATATTTTAATTTTCATTAGATTGATAATATGAAACACCAAAATATGTTCATGAAATAATCTATTTCTTATAAAAAAGACATCTCTATTAGTAAAAATGTCTTTCTCCTGTTATATTTACTTCATGATAAGAAACATATATCTAACGTAAATTGTGAGTATTAAAGAAATCACATAAACAAAGTGATTTCCTGTTGGATTTTTTCATAACAAACTGCCTCAGGGGCAAGAGGGGTATCAAAATTATTTTATACAATCCTAACCAATAGAATTTAGTAACCATGAAACATTTTAGGCATACAAAAGAATATAGAAATAGCAAAAGAAGTAATGTCACATGTATCATTCATTATTTATAATTTTAACATGTTGTCATATTTGATTTAAAAATGCATGTCCAGTAAATAAAATATTACAAATCTTAATTTTTCTTTCCTGCCCCAACAGAGAATCACTAGCCTGAATTGGTTGCAACTTATCCCTGTGCCTTAGAGCAGGCATCTTTGTCTTGTTCCAGTTCTCAAGGGGAATACTTCCACCAGCTTTTGCCTATTCAATATGATACTATGGATTGTGGCACAAAACAATGCAGAGAGGTCTCCTGTACTCTTTACTCCATTTTCCCTAATACTGTTTTACGTAACTATAACACAATAACAAATCCAAGACATTGACCTTGGTACTATCCTTATTCAAGATTGCCCCAGGTTTCCATGCATTGTCTTCCTTTGGGGGTACTTGTGTATGTACTTGTGGGTACATACGTATGTGTATGTCATTTGGGGGTACTTGTGTAAGTACTTGTGGGTACATACGTATGTGTATGTCGTTCTATGCTAATTTGTCACATGTGGCATAAGTGTAGATTCACGTAACCACCACCACACTAACACTGCCTCATCACAAAGAATTCCCTTTTGTTATCTTTTTTAGTCACACCCACTTCCACAATGGCTGTACCATTTTTTTTTCATCAGCAACGCATGAGAGCTCCAAATACTCTGCATCCACTACAGCATTTGACCTTGTCATTATTATTCCTTATTATTTTTGTAATATGTGAGTCATAATATTTCATTGTGGTGTTAACTTTCATTTGCGGAATCACTAAGGCTGTTGTAAATATTTCCATATGCTTAGTTGTTTTTGTGTTTATCTTTTTTGGTGAAATACCTGTTCATTTTTCTTTTCCTCTGAATGTTTGTAGCTTGTCTTCTCAACTTCTGAATTGGGTCTTTGGTAGATTAAAGGTTTTAATTTTCATAAGTTCAATATATTAACTTTTTGTCTATGGAGCATGCTTTCTGTATCACCTGCAAAATATCTTCACCAAGTTCCAGGCCCTCAAAATTTTCTAATACATTTTATTCTAAGATGTCTCGTAGCTTTATTATTTTTTATTTGAATCTGAGATCAATTTTTAATTATTTTTTCTGTGACATTTGAGGCTTATGTTGAGAGTAATGTTTTAGACTATGTATTTCCAATTAACCCAGCAGCATTTATTAAAAAGAGTATATTTCCTCCATGTAACTGCTTTTCTAAACTTACTAGAGACTTGTTACATTGTGACAAAAATGCTGATCATGGTATGGACAATGAAGTCCAGGCTGATGTGGTCTCAGATGGAGTTGAGGAGCTTACTGGGAACTGGCATAAAGGTCACTCTTACAATGCTTTATCAATGAGACTGGTGGCATTGTGTCCCTGCTCTAGGAGTATGTGGAACTTCAAACTTGAGAATGATGATTTATGATATCTGGCAGAAGAAATATTGAAGCAGCAAAGCATTCAAGTTCCCATCTGGCTGCTTCTAACAGCATATATTTATATGTGTGAGCAAAGAGATGATCTGAAACTGGAATTTGTATTTAAAAGGTAAGCAGACAATAAAAGTTTAGAAAATTTGCAGTGTGACCATGTAGTAGAAAACAAACCCATTTTTCTGGAAAGGAATTCAAGCTGGCTGCAGAAATTGGTACAAGTAAACAGAAGCAAAATCTTAGTAGTCAGGACAATGGGGAAAATGCTTCCAAGGCATTTCAGAGACCTTGCAGCAGCGCCTCCCATCACAGACCTAGAGGACTAGGAGGGAAGAATAGTTTCATGGGCCAGATCCAGGACCACACTTCTCTGTGCAACTTTAGGACACTGCATTTCAGCCACTCCAGCTCCAGCCATAACTAAAAGGGCCCCAAATACATCTCAGATTCTCTGCTCCAGATACATCTCAACCCTTTGCTCCAGAGGGTGCAAGCTGTAAGCTTCAGCAGGTCCCAAATGGTGTTAAGTCTTCAGGTGTGCAGAGGGGAAAGAGTTGAGGCCTGGGAGCTCCATCTAGATTTCAGAAGATCTATGGAGATGCCTGAATGACCAAGGAAAAGTCTGCTGCATGGGCACAGCTTTGGTGCAGAACCTCTACTAGAGCAGTGTGGATGGAAATGTGGGGTTGGAGCTCCCACACAAAGTCCCCCCTGGTGCACTGCCTAGTGGAGCTGTGAGAAAAGGGCCACCATCCTTCAGACCCCAGAATGGTAGATCCACTGACAACTTTCATTGTGCACCTAGAACAGCAACAAACACTCAACACCAGTCTGTGAAGGCAGCCACAGGGGCTGTACCCTGCAAAGACACAGGAGCAGAGCTTCCCAGGGCCTTTGGAGCTCACCCCTTACATCATGCTGCCTGAATGTAAGACATGGAGTGAAAGAAGATTATTTTGAAACTTTGAGATTCAATGATTGCCCTGCTGGGTTTCAGACTTCTGTGGAGCCTACAGCTGCTTTGTTTCAGCTGATTTCTCCCTCTTGGAATAGGTGTATTTGGCTAATGCCTGTATCCCTATTGTATTTTGGAAGTAACTAACTTTCTTTTGATTTTAGAGGCTCATAGATGGAAGGGACTTGCCTGACTCAGATGAGACTTTGGACTATGGACATTGAGTTAATGCTGAAATGAATTTAGGCCTGGGAGACTTTTGAGAAAGGAGGATTTTATTTTGCAATGTGTGAAGGACATGAGATTTTGGAGGGGTTGAGAGTGGAATGACATGGTTTGGATTTGTGTCCCCACTCAAATCTCATGTCTACTTATAATCCCCAGTGTTGGAGAAGGGGTCTAAACAGTGAGTGCATTCTCCTGAAATCTCATTGTTTAAAAGTGTATGACACCTCCCCTTTAACTCTGTCTTTCTTTGGTCGTGTAAGATGTACTTGCTTCCCCTTCACCTTCCACCATGATTGTAAGTTTCCTGAGACCTCCCCTGCCATGCTTCCTGTATAGCCTATGTGGGAACAGATAATACATGTAGCAAGCAAGAAACCAGTGTCGAGTCTGACTGAGGTTTCATGCCTGAATGTCAGCAAACTATTAATAAACATAGTTTAGTTACAACACTAGAGGAAATGATGGTCAAATTATACAGTTATTAGAAGTAGAGGAGGGCATTTGATGGAAAATGTGGGCTATAAATGGAAATAGAAGCTAATAATTATTTATAAGTTAAGGTTATTTTTTAAGTGGATAGCTTTAAGAAAAGATTTTATTTATCCTCTATATTCATATAAATATAATGAAATAATTTGCTTACAATTACCTTTAACTAATCCAGAATGTATTAAATAGAAGTACAAGAAACTGCCAACATCCACCTTTTGAACTACAATAATAATATTTTTATGTTTTATTCTATTTTGCACATTCACAATCTCTTATCTAAAACTTTGGAGATCTCATATATTTTATAATTCATATTTATTTATTGAAAAATATACATACATATACATTGGATATGTTGTGTATATATATTCATAAACATATATGTACTATCTATGTAAATACATAGATTATTTTAGTGTATTTATTAAATATTATTTAATATATATTTCTCTTTCTTTGGTCATGTAAGATGTGCTTCCTTCCCCTTCACCTTCCATTGTGATTGTACATTTCATGGGGCCTCCCCACTCATGGCACAGGCTGTGACAGCACCCCATGATCAAGCACATTAAAATTATTTAACAAAAATGTAATAATATATACATCGGGTATAATAAATAGTCAATGAATAGCCTCATTCTAATTCAGAATGATTTTTGCTACCAAATAGATTATTTTTTAATTTTGCTTTTCAGAGCTTTTTAGATTTTACAACTGCTGAATGACTTAGTGGACTATCGTGGATGCAATAAGTACTATGTTTTCAAATGTGCATGTTTTTGCCACATATATAAATATTTAAATAACTTATTTATATTTGATTTTTAGAATGGACTAAGATGTTAATGGAGATCATGAAACTACATTTTTTTCTTTTTCTTCTGATGGGATAATCAAATGTTATTGCTTAACCAATTCAAAATCAGAAATCATGACCTACCATATCCTTAGGGGAGACATATGATAGCAATAAGCAATGCATGTACACACTTGCAATTCAAAGGCACTGAGGCAAAAACTGTCAAAACATTACTAAAATTGACAAGAATATATGGTTCATTAGGCTGGAAACTGATGTGTTATAAACCAGTTGGTGATCAGCTTAATAATTTGAAAAAAGTTGCACATTATTAAAAAAATTATACTTGCTGTAATAATTAAGTCTCACATCACGTCTTGAAGAAAGATACATGCAATTGTGGACATTTATCAAGAGACCAAACCTAGTGCCTATCAGAGCAGAATAATCAATAATCAAATTTAACATATCATTGTTTTAATTGAAAATTTCTTACAATGTGCTCACTATTGACTTTTAAGACTTAACAGTGCCAATAAACATACTCTTTTAATTAACATAGCATTAACTTATAAATGATTCAACATTCAGAATGGTTAAATAAAACAAAAAAGTAGTTTTACCTGTAGGTGGAAAAATATTACATTTCCTGTAGTTATTTCTCCTGACATTTGAAATCTATTCATACATGCGAAATATTTTTTGTTATTTATACTTGGCATTGGTAATCTAACAAGAGGATTGTTCTAAGTCTCTTCCCTATTATAGATTCTGTTTAAATTATTGACCTTATTTTATTTTTAATGTAATTACATGGTTATACGAGAATAGATGTACATGTACAAATACTATGTTAAAATTTATTGCTACAGAAATTTTTACCTGGAGATGGAGTGCTAGAGTAGCATAAATCTGAAATGTGTGGCATTGTCTCAGAGAATAGGCAGCTGGTGAAGACACAGATACTGTCGAAGTGGTACTGACAATGCTTTTCATAATCCTACTGTCTTTATTAAGACAAAAGGTAGACTATGCTACCACCAAGCTTTTCACATATTTTAAAGCAGCCTCTGTCAAATTCTTTGGAGGCAGGGACTAGTTTTGTGGAAAACAATTTTTCCATGGACTGGGAATGCAGGGAGGCAGATGGTTTTGGGATGAAACTGTTCTACTTCAGATCAGGCATTAGATTCTGATAAGGAGTGAGCAGTCTAGATCCCTCACATGCACAGTTCATGTTAAGGTTCAGGCTCCTTTGAGCATCTAATGCTGCCACTGCTCTGATAGGAGGCAGAGCTCAGGTAGTAATGATCTCTTGCCTGCTGCTGACCTCCTGCTGTGTGGTTCAGATCCTAATAGGCCCTGAACCAGTATCTGGCCACTGGTCTCAGGGTTGGGAACGTCTGTTATAGAGGAATTTATTAGCAAAAGTTTCAAAAATGGAATGTTATTATTGCTTTTAGTAAAACTCTACAAGGTAAGATGAAATCAGAAAAAAAATTTACATAATTTGTAGACAAATATAGAAGGAGAAGCAGTCCAGTTAAGAGAAGTTTTCATTTAGCCACAAGTTGAGGAAGATGTGTCTGGCATAGAGACCAATAAGCACAATATTCTTCAAGCTGAAGAACTGACAAGATGAGAAGTCTGGCCGTGGATAGTTTCAGAAGATATTTAAAAGAAAGAGAGAGAGAGAAGCAAAAACAAAAACCTACATTTCTAGAGAATTTTATTGCAAAATAAATCACAAAATTTTCTGCAAAAAGCTTTGGATGGCTCTTTCCCTAAAGCAGTACCAGTTTCCAAAACTATGCTAGCAGAATGCAAACTACGAAACCTATGATTCCAGATACATTTACAATCATAAAGACTAGAACAATATTCTAGCAGAAGAAGGAATGATGTGATATAGTGAACCGGAATATGGTAATTTATCTATAAAATAGAACATAGTCACATTAGATAGGATCATATGTCTACATTGATCCATGGGAGAAAAATAAATTTGTCTGAGCCAATACTTTGGGGGAGGGGGTGGTCTTTTTTATCATAACTGAAGAGCATGCACCCTAAAAACACAAAAGGAAACTTCCAGCTTATGGTAAATAATGTTTAAGATTATATGTATATCATAAAGTAAGTAGATTAATAAATGAAAGGGAGAGGATAGTACTGTTAATTAAAAGCAGAAAAAGGAATGTGTGCCACTAACTAAAACGAAAAGAATTGTGGCAGACTAATGCTTGCAAAATAAACTAAAAAATAAAAATAAATTAATAAATAAATAAGGCATGAGAGAACTGAAGACATGAAGGAACAAGATCACAGAGTAGGCAGAACATTTCTATTTGGGGTGTTAGCTGCTTCTGAATGCCAGGAAAATATGAAATATGTAGGAATACACTTTAGAAAATGTATGCAAGATTAGTATGCTGAAATCACAAATGCTGATGAAAGAAATGAAAGAAAACCTAAATACTGCATTCACTAATTGCAAAACTTAATATTAAAACATTGATTTGCCTTAATTGGATGTATAGATTGTATACAGTCTGGAAGGAAATTCTAGCAGGGACAACCATCTAAATTAAGACGTATATGGAAAAGCAAAGGAAATACAATAGCCAAAGGAACTTTTTAAAGGAAAATAGAAGACTTGCAGTACTTAAATTCAAAAATTGCTATAAAGCTACAGCAATAAAAAGAATCTGGTATTTGCATAAAAATATTCTAATATAACAATAGAATGGAATGGAAAACCTGGAAATAAACCCAAACTTACATTGTCATATAATTTTTAAGGCAACAATAGAATAAAAAAAAAAATACTTTCAACAGATGTTCATAATAAGGGAAGGAAAACAACTTAGATGCCTACCTCACACCATCTATAACTATTAATTACAGGTAAGTCATCAACCAAAGCATAAAACCAATTATAATAACTCTAGGAAAAAATACTGTGAGCATATTTTCATGGTTTGGGGTAGGCAAAATTTTCTTTAGACATACATAGAAACATTTAGTAAATTAAACTTCACCTAAAAATTTCTGGTCACCAAAAGAAACACACAAAAACAAATACTAGACGTAGCTATTCAGTTCCCAAAGACAATATTGTTTCCCTACTTCTAAAGTAAATGTTTTAACTGAATAAGTTATAAGAACAGTTTTATTGATTTTCATTTTTTGTAGGTCAAGTAAGTTTCATTCAGTACTTTTCAGCGTGGTCTTTAACTATATAACCCCCATGACCCAATTCATTAATTCCAGGACTTTACTACTTGAACAGTCTTGAATGATTCACCCTGGAAATCTGCACATTAGCTAGAATCCCAGGTGATTCCTATTATGCATTAGTTTGAAACTCTTTAGATAAAAACCATGCTATGAAGGCCAGGAGAATTTACAGCTCATCATCTCTTCCGAATCATGAGATTCACCCAATAACAAATAGTTATTGCTTTCCTCTTCCCACTTTCTGACCATCTTATCCTCTTTTCTGACTTTCATGGCTTTGGTGCTCTACCTCTATAATTCCATAGCCCTATAATCCTATCGTAGTCAAGTAACTTCTTATTTATTTATTCACTATTTATAAATGTTCATTGGGTTGTACCCTACATAAAACAATAAGTATTAACACTATTATTGACATTACTAATTTCAAATATGCTTACTATTGTATATTCTACAATAACAAAGAATTTTTTTTTTTTTTGCTTTCCCTGGATAGCATTCAAAATATCTGAAGCACAACCCTTTTGACAGCAATCCCTTCTCATTTTTCTATTCATACTTCTTCTTGGACCATAATAAATACTAGATATTATATTTTTCTAATAAATAAAATACTGAATATTGAAATAATGATAACACACAATTCCGACCATTTATTAAATAATTTTGGATGTGTATTTTGTTGTTCTATCCAATGAAACATTGATTTGAATAAACACAATCTTTATAGATGAGGAAACTGAGTCACAGAGAAATTAATAATCAGAAAGGATTTTAACTTACTTCTGCCAGTGGAGTCACTAACAAGTAGAATGAGTTGTGGCAGAAGCAAGGCTCAATATCGGTCTTTCATCGATTCAAATAATTTACACTGCCTCTTGGACTTTTTAGCACGATTTGTTTTTCAAAATTGCTCTTGATACTTAATTTACTTGAGTGTACTTATGAAAGAATATTGCAGAGAATAGGACACAAATATTTTTTATTGGTTAAAACTTTTATTAAGCATTTACATGGAAATGAGGAATCAAGTTAAGTAAATGACAAGGAAAATGAGTATTATAATATTGCTCTTGCACTTTACTAATACGTATTAAATGTCAGTATTAGAATAGTTTTATCAGTCTTCAATGTACAGTGATGGTCTTAAAGAACTCTGAATATGGTCAGAATCTTTGTCTAACCAAACAACAAAACCTTACTGTTAAACATTAATTTTAGAGAAAGAAAGTTCAGAGACTATACTGTGATAGTAGCAAAGCAAACCCAATACAAGAACATAATTTTATGCTGGAACTCAACTGTGCAAAGCAAATCTATTCTTCATTGTAGCTATCATTATGCAAGCAACTATCACCCAAGGGTATATAGATCATTCTAGGCCTGTTCATCCCTGGCAATACAACAGGTTATGAAGCATTTGTTAATCTTCACATTGTAGCTAGGAAATTTGATTTTAATGATCATCATGCGTCGTAGTATGGACTTTTATTTTCAGGATAACTTTAACCCTAGAATCTTCTTTTGTTGCTCCCATATAAGGGACAGCAGCTCCAAATCTTAGGTAAAGTGAACTGAGTGCCTTACATAAAAGGACAGGTGTTCGTACTTTCCTGCTAATGACTCCCTGAGTGTGGATGATGATGATCCTTATCAGTCATTACTAAATTTACTTCACAGAAATTAAGAATTAAATTACAGTTTCAAGGCTCATTGGGTCTTGTTAAATTTGTTGAATTGCTCACATGTGTGTGTCTTGTCCTCCATGGGGTATCTGTAAAGCAGGTGTTTCAATTCATTGAAAGTTTGCTGCATTCTATTCTGCCCAAAGATTATTATACAATTGTGTTTGAATTCCAGGTTGGGTTCTTATGTTTGAAGATCACACTTCAAATAGCCATATTTGACTATTCAAGTTTAGCATAAAGAGGAATAATATGGAAATGGTCTCTTATGGGAGCTTTTAAAAAAGAGTAGTGAATGTGAAATTCAAGGGCAGATAGGGACCACATTCCAAACTTAATCTTTCTCACTTGTCTCAGCATTCTGATGCCAAACAGTTCCAAATACAAGTGAAAATGGAAAGATCTTTTGCATTTTTATCCATGCCTGTGGGGATGCGTCTTCTAATGCTCTAAAAGCACAACTCATTTCTCTTTGAATGCAGGGGATATTAAACCAGATAGGAATTACTGCTGTTGTGTAAGTCTTCCCTGCCCTCTTTGTCCATATACTCTCTCTTTGGCAAGAGGAAAGTGCCCCAGACAATGTCACCTTCAATTTAATGTTCTCCTTTGAAAACCAAAACCAAATCAAACTGCATTTTTAAGCACAAAAAAGAACAAGATTCAGAATCAAGTCAAATAACAGTCTGGGCTTTAAAACAAATGTTTATATTTCTAAATCAGCCACTTTTAAATAGAATTAGAGAATCTTATAGCATTTGAAAGATCAATTAATATGTCTGATATTTATTTTATATCATGACGTTCTATAATTTGTGCTACATTTATATTGAAATTTTAGATACAGGATGAACTTTCACAGTAAATGTCTAACATAATTATAAAGCAAAGCAATGCCACACACACAAAAAAAGAAAAAAATGAGAATGAATTTCTGCTTCTTTATTCCCAGTGTAGTTTTCTCTCCACCAGGTAAGAGTGCCTACATTTCAGAAAGAGAAAAAATGGCTTATCTAAAATTCATAAAATAGCCATAATAAATAAAAACCAGAAGCTAGTTACAGTGATAATAATAACAATAATAATTACTCAAGAACTGTTTTATTATCCCTGTGGACAGTGTCAGCAATTTTTCTTAGATTTATGAAACTGTAAATAGAGAAATGAGTGAAGTAAATGACTTAATTGTCAAAAGCTGAGCTTCTAGCAAAATTACTCAAGAAGAAAATCATTGACAACCCACCTTTAATAGCTAGGAGGTTAGTACAGCAGAATCTCTTGTCATTTGGCTACACATTTCATTTTCGAGGTGTACTAGTCCATTTACACACTACTATAAAGAACAACCTAAGACTGGATAATTTATAAATAAAAGAAGTTTAATTGACTTACAGTTTTGCATGGCTGAGGAGATCCCAGAAAACCTACAATCATGGTAAAAGGGGAAGCAAGGCACATCTGACATGGCAGCAGGAGTGACCAAGTACCACACTTTAAAACCATTATCTTTCATGAGAACTCACTACCACAAGAACAGCATGGAAAAACCACCCCCATGATCCAGGGAAAGACTTCCCTTGACTTGTGGGGATTGCAATTTGAGATGAGATTTGGCTGTGGGGATGCAGAGCCAAAACATATCATTTTGCCTCTGACCCCTCCCAAATCTCATGTCCTTTTCACATTTCAAAACCAATCATGCCTTTGCAACAGTTCCCCTAATTCTTAACTCCTTCCAGAATTAGCTCAAAAGTCCAATTTCAAAGTCTCATTCGAGACAAGGCAAGTCCCTTTCTCCTAATTAGTCTGTAAAATCAAAAGCAAGTTAGCTACTTCCAAGATACAATGTGGGTAAAGGCATTAGGTAAATGTTCTTGTTTTAAATGAGAGAAATTGACCAAAACAAAGGGGCCACAGGCTCCATGCAAGTCTGAAACCCAGCAGGACATTCATTAAAACTTAAAACTCTGAAATTATCTCCATTGATTCCATGTCTTTTGTCCAGGTCACGCTGATATAAGAGCTGGGCTCCCAACGCCTTGGGCAGCTCTGCAGGGTACAGTCCCTATGGCTGCTTTCCTGAGCTGGCGTTCAGTGCTTGTGGCTTTTCCAAGTGTGCAGTGTAAGCCATCCGTGGATCTCCCATTCCAGGGTCTGGAGAATGGCGGCCCTTTTCTCGCAGATCCACTAGGCATTGCCCCGGTTGAGACTCTGTGTGGAGGCTCCAATCCCACATTTCCCCTCTGCATTACTCCAGTAGAGGTACTCCATGAGGGATCTGCCCCTGTAGCAGCCTTACACCTGGTCATCCATGCATTTCCATACATGCTCTGAAATCTAGGCAGAGGCTCCGAAAGCTCACCTCCTGTCTCTGTGCACACAAAGGCCCAACATCATGTGGAAGCTGTCAAGGCCTGGGGCTTTCACCCTCTGAAGCAACAGCCTAAGCTCTACCTTGGCCCCTTTTAGCCATAGCTGGAGCTGGAGCACCTGAAATGCGGAGTGCCGTATCCCAAGGCTGCACAGAGCAGAAGGGCCCTGGGCCCAGCCCATGAAACCATTTTTTCTTTCTGTGCCTCCCACCTTTGATGAGAGAGGCTGCCTTGAAGATCTCTGAAATGCCCTGGAGACATTTGCTCCGTTGTCTTGGCAATTAACATTCAGCTCTTTGTGACTTATGCAGATTTCTGCATCATTCTATCACGTGGTCAGGCTGCAAATTTTCCAAACTTTTATGCACTGTTTCCCTTTTAAATATCAGTTTCAATTTCAGATCATCTCTTTGTGAAAGCATAAGACTGTATGCTTTTGGAAAAAGCCTGATCACATCTTGAATGCTTTGCTCCTTAGAAATTTCTTCTGCCAAATAACCTAAATATTCTCTCTCAAATTCAATGTTCCATGGATCCCTAGGGCAATGGCAATATGCTGCCAGTCTCTTTTCTGAAGCATAGCAAGAATGACTTTTACTCCAGTTCCTAAAACGTTCCTTATCTCCATCTAAGACTTTTCCTGGACTTTACTGTCCATATTACTATTGGCATTTTCGTCAAAATTATTCAGCAAGTCTCTAGGAAGTTTGAAACTTTCCCACATCTTCCTGTCTTCTCCCAAGCTCTCCAAACTGTTCTGATGTCTACCTGTAACTCAGTTCCAAAGTCGCTTCCACATTTTCAGGTTATCTTTATAACAGTGCCCGGCTATCCCAGTACCAATTTTCTGTAGTAGTCCATTCTCACACTGCTGTAAAGAACAACTTGAGACTGGGTAATTTATAAAGGAAAGAGGTTTAATTGACTCGCGGTTCCTCATGGCTTGGGAGGCCTCAGGAAACTTACAATAATGGTGGAAGAGGAAGCAAGGCATGTCTTACACAGCAGCAAGAGAAAGAGACAAAGTGAGGGACTGCCACACTTTAAAACCATCAGTTCTCATGAGAACACATTCACTACAGCAAGAACAGCATGGGGAAACCTCTCCCTCCATGATCCCATCACATCCTACCAGGTCACTCACTTGACATGTGGTGATTATGATTTGAGATGAAATTCGGGTGGGGATGCAGAACCAAACCATATCACAAGGCAATATTTAATGTCAGGGATTAATTTATGGAAAATAGTTATTATCACTTTAAACATTTCTGCTGTTTCTTTCTCTCTTGCTGCTTTTCCTTGTATTCCCATTGTACATCTTTACACCTTTTTAGTTGTCCCATAGTTCTTGTATATTCTGCCCATTTTTTGTTGTTTGTCTTTGCTTTTTCAGTTTTGGCAGTTTCTGTTTGCCATATTCTCAAGCTCAGAGATTTTCTTTCTCAACTGTGTGTTATCTACTCATGAGCTCATCAAAATGATTCTTCATTTTGGTCACAGTGTTTTCGATCTCTAGCATTTTATTTTAAATCACTCTCAGAATTTCCACCTCTCTGCTTACATTATCCATCTTTTATTGCATGTTGTCTACTTTTTCCATAAAAGCACTTAGCATATTAGTTTTAGCTGTTTAAATGCCCTATCTTATAGTTCCAACATCCTTGCCATCTTTGGTTCTAATGTTTGTTCAGTATCTTCAAACTGTGTTTTTTGCCTGTTGTATGGCTTATAATTTCTTTTTTTTTTTTTTGAGACAGAGTTTCGCTCTTGTTGCCCAGGCTGGAGTGCAATGGTACGATTTCAGCTCACCGCAACCTCCGCCTCCTGGGTTCAGACAATTCTCCTGCCTCAGCCTCCTGAGTAGCTGCGATTACATTCATGCGCCACCATGCCCAGCTAATTTTTTTGTATTTTTGGTAGAGATGGGGCTTCACCATGTTGACCAGGATGGTCTCGATATCTTGACCTCGTGATCCACCCGTGTCAGCCTCCCAAAGTGCTAGGATTACAGGCTTGAGCCACCACGCCCGGCCGGCTTATAATTTCTTATTAAAAGTTGATCAGGATGCACTTGGTAAAAGGAACTTCATTTAATAGGACTTTAGTAAAGTAATGGTAAGGTGTGGGTGGAGGGAAGCTTCTGTAGTGCTGTAATTATGTCTCAGTCTTTCTTTTCATAAGCCTATGACAGGGGGCTGTGGACTTCACCAGTCCCTATACCTCCCTTATGTGAGAGAGGTTGGCTATAGGGGGCTACAGTTGAATATTTCTCTTTCTCCATGTGATTAGCTCTGATAAAACCACAGAAGGTCAGTCTCTGACAAAATAGGTTCTCCTGAGGGCAAGCCTTATTAAGAAAAACAGAATGCTGTGGTTGTATTTTAAAATTGCTCCTTTTTCTCTTCCTTCCAGAAGTATTAAGGAATATTTTTTTCTCAAATACTCTCTATGAAACTAGATCTAGTCCCCACAGGTAAAACTCACAAAAGTGTAGGAAGGCCCCCAGTGACTGGTCCCATTGATTTTAAACTCAAACTCATCCACTCTGAGCCTCCAGTAATTCATAAATTACAGGTTACGTTTTGCTCTCCCAATACTGGATCCTGTGATGGTTTTTGCCCATAAGCTTTTGCTGTGGTAAATTGTGATTCTCTGTATCCACCTGCTTGTCTCCTGAGTTTTAGGGTCAGCAATTTGCCCTGTGATCTCAATTCTCTGACTGATCTAAGAAGAGTTTTTTTTTTCAGTTTGTTCATCCTTTTATTTGGTAGGATAGAGTGGTGACCTTTAAGTTTGCATACCAGATTGAAAAGTTGTAAAATAGTTTTAATGATAATAATTCATAACATAATTTTGCAAATGACACACAAAAAATTTTTCACTGCAGGATTTGATTAAAAACACTGATTCAGGAGACAATTCAGACATTTCCAGCATTCACATATTTCAGATTCTGGCCTGGCTTGTTTATTTTTTAATCCACTGGATCCAGGTTCCTTACAATGTTATTGCACCTTCTCCTTCTTTTTCTATTTTTTTTTCTGAGGCAGTAAAATAAATCAAGATATAAATCTTATAAAATTAATAATAAACATTGCCTTAAGATCCATTAATATTGCTAATGAAACACTTTCTGCAGTGTCTTGAAAGACATTCAAAACTCATAATGAATTTGGAATGAAGTACCTGATAACCAATCTTAAAAAAATGCATTGATATTCAGTTCATATAGCATCCTAAAAATTACCAAGGAATACATAATTTCCACAAAAATACATTTGTAATTCTCCATTTTTCCATGGCTACTTTTCTTTTGTAGAGTGTTTCTTAATCTCTGTACAAAGATAGAAAAAAAAATTTTTTTAATCTTTGTATAAAGGTATCCAAAATAATGTGAGGAGGTTAAGATTTTTACAAAATAAATCACACTAAGAAGCCACTTAATAATTTAATATGACAGCATATTAAGTAGTGATGGATTTTTATTCAAATTTTAAGTAGCTAATTCAAATAAATATATGTTCATAAATACTGCAATTAATGAAAGAACATATAATCATTTGTACAGATATTTTAATGACCTTCCTTTGTTCTTTATGTATATTCAATAATCTATTTTTCCTTGATTTTAGAATTTTGAAGTACATTTTGTACTTAAATTACACAGATTACCTCTATTTTACAAAATGAAAAAAAGGTGAGAATGTTTCTAGAAAAAAAAGAAAATTGTTAATTAAATCATAGTGTTTTTTTCTAATAGTTTAATTATTTTACTTTTTACAGCTGCCATGAATCTCTATGTATTTGAATAAACACATGAATTTGTTACATCTACCTTATTGCTATATGCCTTTAAAAAGGCAGTTAGATTGCCCCACTTCGTAATTCTCCACAGGCAATAAAACCTTATACTCCAAACAAGTAATACACTGGTAATAAACATAAAAACAAAGGTCTCCTTTAAATCTTCCAATTCATTTTTAAAATCTCAAAATATATTAATGTTTTTACCACAATGTTTTAGGAGTTTTTCAGATAAATTTTTAAACAAACATGCAAACATCCAAACTATTAGATTTTTATCTAATTTAATTTATATAAAATTTAGATATTATAGGTTTTACTTTTTCTTAGTCACTTTGATTTTTCTTGATAATTTTTAAAATCAATTATCTAATTTATCTCTATCATTTGTTGTCCGTGATAAGACTTTCAAAGTGTGTCACAATTATTCTTTGCTTTTCCCAGATTAATAGTACTGTAACTTTCATCCCTGGAAGCACCCTTTAAATACATTCCAAACTAAATGTCAATCCAATGACAGCTTTTCTGTCACTTAGGTTTAATCAATAGCCCCTAATGGGGAAAAAAAAAATCAAGATATGACTGCTTATACATGGTTCCAAGCTATCGGTTTGAAATATAAATTCCTTTGTATTAGATTCTACCCATCTTAGAGAATACTTTCTAAAATTCTAGTGCCAAGAAAATTGTAATCTCTGAGTCATATTTGTCCAAAATTCTCACATTTAATTTGGAGAGGTTATATATGAAATATAATTTGTCCCAATAATGACAAGTCTCTTGATACGTAGAGAATGGACCAAGTAATTGTTATAGGGTTTCACTTACTGAGAGTGGTATGTGAAAAGATGATTGGACCATCACTAGACACTCAAATACACAAAAACTGAAAAATCAAAATTTCAATGTAAACTTTGCAATATTTCAGTTTTAGTTTCTGCAATATGACAATGACCAAATTTGGAATTGTTGTTCATGTATATTTATGACATAATATTTAATATTAGTACCATGGACAATTTCAATCGTTTAGAGAAAATTTAGGCAACTTCCTTAAGCTCACATATATTCCTCAGATAAGTGGACATATATCATTTTAGTTTACATTGACCCTCTACTGTTGTTTTCTATTTTGTTCAAGTGATGTGTTTAGCTAGCCAATATACTTGTTAACACAGTGAATTTCCTAGCAGTGATTCCGTAACTGTGGCAACAATCAGCATGGGAACACCTAAATGCTATAGATGGCTTCTTATTGATTGCTATAAAAACACAGAAATAAATGTGAACTCTAAAAGTCTATTTACAGCCCTAGATGTAATCCTTAAGTACAGTTTGCTGATTTTCAGCTGGCTTTGCCTGAGTAACTCTTTTCCTTCAAGGGCGTCTATTACACAGCAACATTTATAATGGAGCCTACAATTGCAATGTATTTGGAAATACCCATCTTTTAACATAAAAAGTATGTTAACAATCACTTTCTTGGCAATCAATATAATGAACCCACTTGGCCAGGCTTTACTTTATACCCGTTTTATTATACCAATTATATTATGACAATTGTATAGTGATAATATAATTGGTCAATGTTTGTGTATCAGACCATCATGTCAGGAGCACAGTGGCAAATTGAAAAACCCACTGGAATGATAAGATTTAAATTAAATTCATCTTCTGATACTTTCTGGCCACATGTCATTCATCAAGCTGAACTTCTTTGAGTTTTAGGGTTTTTTGTCTGTTGCCATTTCTAGCATTATAAATTCGAGAACTCCAGAATTCTATGACAGCTTAAAGATCCTTTGTCCTAATATCTTTACAAATCTTTACAAACTGAAGCCCAGTATCTGGGCTCAATTGCAGTCTTGTTTCTTGCATAAGGATAGCTGCTAAGAGAGAAGTAACAGTGGTAGTATTCCCAAATTTAAAAACTGGTAAAGCAGGATAACTCAATAGACAAAATTAATGACAAGCTAATTAGAACACTCAATTTTAATAATCATTATGCCTCAATAATGTGTACTGGTTTAGTAATGTGTTAGTTTGCTAAGGGTGCCATAGGGGTGTTTATAAGCCACAAATAGTGTAGTTTAAACAATGGAAATGTATTGTCTCAAAGTTTTGGGGGCTAAAAGGCCAACATAAAAAAGTCAACAGAGTTGATACTTTCTGAGGGCAGAGTGGAAAAATCTGTTTCATGCCTGTTTTCTAGCTTATGCTGTTTTTCTGGCAATGTTTTGCATTCCTTTGCTTGTAGAATCATCACCAGAGTCTCTGCCCTCCATTTTTTTATGGCATTCTCCCTGTATATATAGTCCTCTGTTCCCAAATTTTCCCTTTTTGTAAGGATACCTGTCATACTCCATAGGAGCCCATTCTAATGACCTCATCATAACTAATTATTATCTTCAATGACCTATTTCCAAAGAAGATCACATTCTGAGGTAGTGGGGGTTAAGACTGCAACATATAAATTTGAGGAGGAGCACAACACAACTCATAACAGGTAGAATACAAATTTAGCACACAAGGATGCTGCAGCATGAATTACCAACACTCCATTTGGTTAAATGTAAATGCTCCCTGAAATATTCAGTAATTTCTCACTCACAGTCCCATTGATTTTGAAATGATTATTTTTCTCTCGAAAAAAATATATTTTAAAAGTCACTTAGAAATTAATTATTTTCCAAGCTATTTGGAATAATAATAGCATTGACATCTTTATGACCAAAACATAGAAAGTCTGTCAGATGCCAAAATAAATAAATAAGTAAATAAATAACTCTGCTACTAGACATCTAATGTGTCAAATCCCAGCACTTTAGTCCTTATTCCTTAGTGTTGGCAGTTAATAAAATTAACATATTAAGCCTGGATAGCATTCAGCTCCAGACTTTGGCAGGAATTTGCAAAAGCTAAACTTTTCTTAAGATTTAGTAATGATGACAATTTAAAAAGAAACAAGTAAAGATAATGGAATAAAATCTCTAACTTGCCAAACCACAAGCTATATGAACACACATATGCATATTTACCTGAACACCTTAAGAAGCAAAATTGTGTCCCATGTTCCCACTGAGAAAGGAAAGCCTCTGGTTAAATTTCATTAATAAGAAACCCTTGTACTGCCCAATTCAGATATCAGAAGACTCATTAAATGCAAACTCACAGGTCTTAATGATAGTGTGGAAGTGTGCACCTTAGATAGCTGAGATGAATTTTATTTCCCTGAGCTTTATGAGGGTAATATGTTGTAAATGTGTAGTCAAGTAATAGATAAGCCTGCTACTTTAAGCCTGTAGCTGTAGACATTTGGTTGAGAGCAAAAGTGCTTGGGGCATGGCTTTATAGAGGGGCTATATTTCATCGCAATATCCTTCCACTCTAGCTTATAATAGTAAATACAGTTGAGCTCATTTAAAAATCTCTTCAAAGATTCTGGAGAAAAAGAGAGTTCTGACTCACCAGTCGTACCAATAGCTTTTTTCCTTGTTTCCGTTTTCTCCGCTGAATAAATAATAACAACCAGAAACATTAACACTTTGGAAGTAATATTAGCTCCTTCAGGCCATCCAAGTGTCCAAATGTGTCACTTTTAACTGTGGAGTCATTGAACAATCCTTTTTACTTCTGTTATATGTCATATTTATCAAGATATGCTCATCTTCCACAACATTTTTATCACCACATAATCATTTTGTTCAACTTTTTTATTTTTGGTATCTTTTATTTGTAATTTATTGCAATAATTACTTTAGAATGTCTTGTCTTCATGAAGCCAAACTCTCCAATGTGATTTCATTAAAATTTGTAGAATAAAGAATTGGGAACATAGAAAAGCACTAAGTGATCTGAGCTGTTTATGGATCTAAGTCAGGAAATGCTTATATCTGTGTGAATTCACGCTACTGTAGTATTTTCCTGAAGGCAACTACTAGGTATAGTAATAACATATTGTAATGCACACCATGATATAATAAGCCAGTATTAGTATATTATAACAGACTTCAAAAGAGTGAGGGTGGAAAAGTGGACTGTGCACCATTTAGAAAAAACTATAATAATTTACAAATATTTGATATGTATAAGGGGCCAGGCACTGTGCTAGGTACTTTGTACAGATATGATAGTAATATTTGCAACAATTGTGCAAAGTTGGTGATATCATTGTTTACAAATTGAGCTCAAATGAGCAAGCACAAAAGTATCTTTTTAACCTTCTCCCTCATGAATGTATATAAATAAAATAAATCAACATATGGAATCTCAGAAGTCACTTTTCAAGAAAGTACTTGATTTTGATATTAGATTGAAAGCACTGAAGTGCAATTGAAATAACGTGGTTTAGAGAATAATAAATGTATTTTTTCTTATTTTTGCATCTGCCCTCACACTAATAATTGCAAGAGGAAAAGCAAAAAATTTATCCCAATTTAAGATTTCTTTTAAAAAATTTCTTGAAGAAGTCACTGATGGCCTTCCTTATGTCAAATGCCTTATGATGAAAGGCATAAAAGAAACAAGCCATTTCCACATTCAGATATGTGGAAATATAATGCAATTAGTCAGTTGGGTTTGCTCAAAAACCTTTACCCACTTTTTAAAATCCTCAGTGACAGTAAATGCAAGTTGGGTAGTCAGTGCAGGCAAGTGGCTATTGGATTAAATACTTATAAATTTACAGGGTACTTTATTATAAGGAGTTTCAGTGTCTACCCCACTTTTAACAACTTATCAGTGCTTCGTTATACTGGGAACACTCACCTGACTTGAAATTTTCTCCTTGCTTAACTTTCAAGCATCATTCTCTTCTTTGCCTTCCAATTCTCTCAACACTATCCTTCTCTCTCCCTCCCTCCCTCTCTCCCCCACTCTCTCTCCCTCTCTCTCTCTCTCTCTCTCTCTCTTTCTTTCTTTCCTGTTCTTCCTTCTTTCGGGCAGGGATTACTCTTATACTAGACATTCCTTAACTGCTTGTATAAACCAAGATATTATTTACTCCCTTTCCATTTTACTCCACACAGCTTTCTCAAAGTGAGTGAGCTCATCATTTCTCCCACTGTGAACTTCTCTTTATTTCCACCTTAGAGTGAATGATGTTACTAACCACTTTTGTACCAAAATCTGAAATAAAAGTTTTGCTTTTGACTCATCCCTCTCCTTTATCTCATCATACTGCAGTAGTCACTAAGTTTCTTTTCTCTTATCTCTAAATATATCTCAAAGCAATTCTTTCTTTTGCCTTCATCCATACTGCTCTTTTCCCAGCTTACATTATTTCTTAACCAGGTCTATATTATACATTTTATTAAGAAATTTATGACGAAAAAAGAATCCAATAGCCTCAGGAGTGGAATCACATATATGAAAACCTAGCTAGCATTCACTGTACTCCCAGATTTGGTGAGACCTGTCACATTTCTTCTGGGCTACTGTAGTTTAAGTCTTCATCATGCAGGAAGACTACTTATGCCTATACTAAATACCAAACTTGAGTGAATCTGAATAAATGATAGCCATCAACCAACTTGTTAATTATGTTATTCTTTATAGCCCCACAAATAGCATGGGTTAATGGAGTCACATTTGAAGAAAGAAAAAGAAAGGAGCATATACTGTTACCGATTCAATGTCTGACTATCCTGGGTACGTTATTTGTATTGTTTTGCTACACTACACAACTTTTGAGGGCAAAGTTGGTGTCCTGTTCAGTTCTATGGCCTCAGCACTATGTTTTTAATATAATAAATATTCAATAAAATTTACTTATTAATTAATGAAGTTTTGTAACAACTTTATGAAGTAGTTCTACTACTACAAACATTTAAAAGATGAGCATATCAATATTTGAACAATTAATCTATACTAAGTTTTACCCATTTATTCAATTTTGGAAAGTTCCCATGTCCTGTGAGGATATATGACTTGTCTGCGTAAGACAAGTCAAAGTTGCTATTCCCACAAATTTCAAAAGCCAGTGAAGCAGAAGGGACAAAACAAGAAAAAGATGGCTGGACGAATAAGGGCAGAATCCTGTTTTACTCATTATTCTTATTTCTAAGGTGACCTAAAAAGTCACAGAATAGCCAACAAACAGCCATTTTGCAACAGTTTATTGGTACCTATAGAGATAACTAAGCGATTTTTCGGATTGTGATAATCTCTATGAATAAAATAAAATAGGATTATGTTACAGAGTGATTGAGGAGAAGTAGGATAATATTCCATGTTATAATAAGGAAAGGAGAATCCAAGGTGAGGACATTCATATGAACAGTGAAGGAGTAAATCATGTGAAAATCTGGGGGAAGGGGGTTCCAAGGAGATAAATAAATGCAAATGCTCAAAAAACCAAAAGAATGCCAGAGTGGTAGGTCCTAGTGGGTATAAAAAGAGTGGGATCTGATAAAGTCCTATACATAACTTGATTTAAAAAAGAAGAGTAGAATCTGATTCCAAAGGCCATGTTGTTATAGGTCAATTCAGCTGCCATCTGAAAACTTCGTGTAAAATTCTATTTATCTTCTTGGAAAACAGATGTATGTACTTATGATTATTTTGTATATTGGAGTTGTAAATGTAAAGTTACAGAGCAGATCATCAAAGATTAACTTATGTCCAATTTTAAACATAAAAATTTGGAAATTGAAATCATCTATGTGTGCATGCTCATATAAATCTTTACCATAAAAATATAGAAAATATTAATATCTATGTTTATATATATTTCATAGCAATAATTTCCAAAGCCTACATTTTCTTTCAAGAGTCTTCTGAATTTAGAAATGTTATGTTATTTTAACATTCCCCAGTGGTTCTTTGATAAAATTGGGGGACTGCTTGACAAATTTAAAATGTAAGTCTAAGTAAATACATTTTCTTCTCAGAACAAAGTGTATATTCCATTTACTCCAAGCAAAAAGAAAAATAAAAAGGTAAAACAAAATAGGACAAAATAAAGTAACTGTTTATTCATAGAAGATACCAACTTATTAAAAGAGATAAAGCAACTTTCCTTCAAATATACAATATTTGACATTCACTTCACTCATTAGAAGATAAAAGTTACTGTCTAAATATCATCAGCCATGGATTTCTCTTGATACTGAACTGGAAGCAATAATGTAATTGACTAGCTTTTCCTTTTATAAAACCCTATTTCTATCAGAAATGTGTAAGAGTAGAGAAAAAAGTTTAAAATCCCACAATAACAGATATGCAGGTTTTTCATCCATAGGCAATATATTTTTGCCAAATAATTATAGAAAATTAATAAAAGAACACGTATTTATCGTTTTGAAGTTACACTTGGATGGCCTGTGGCAGAGTCGTTAGGTTACAAAGGAAGTCTGGAGTCAATCTAAGACTCCCAGGTATCCTATTGCTAACTTTCTGCTACTTCCATTCAATGATGGCCCTCCTTTTTGTCTTTTCTTTTTTTCTATCTGAGCAGTTATATATCTTTCAGAATCTATCTATTAATTGACATGATATTTATGAGGAATTGTGACATGTACCTTCCTCTCTTGTGACTCTTGAAGATGCAAGAGCTGTTCTAACCATCTTAAATGCACTCGAAAGGCGAACTTTATAATCTCCAACCTTGCTACAAAAGAGAATGAAAAAAAATGAGTCTTGATTCTAGTCACATCTGTTGTATACATTTAATTCCAAAGATTTTTATTCTTTCTGCACATTCATGGCATCTGAGGCCACTTGCTTACATTGTCAACTATCAATTCACAGTCTAGTTTCATTAACATATACATAGATGGCCTTTAATAAGGCTTAAAGACTTTTGAGAAAACCCAAGCAACCAATTATATAATCCATCTACAGAATTTCAAATGGACTAGATTATGGAAGACGCTAAAAATGCTGATGACATGACTTACAATATATACCCTCCCTGTTAAAGAGGTTGAGATATAAACTGTTCTATGTTTAGAGCTTCAGTAAGATACATAAGCAGTTATCTGGGTAAAAAAGAGCTCATTTTCTTCACCCTTAGTGGTAGAAAGAGCGTGCATTTTGTTCGGCTGATTTGGTTTTATGCACTCATGCTCAGGTTGAAAAGTATAAATGTACAATAATAAAGTAATGATAACAGCTATGTTCCATTTTCCATTTCTACCTTAATAGCTCCAGGTAGGTAATTTTACTGTGTATATAAATCATTAGTCTTCAGCAGTCATCCCATTCTCTAGTTATTCTTAGCCTCCAAAGCAGTTTTATTTTGCTAAGAGCCAATTCTGATTGTCTCTGGAGTGATGGCAGGGGTGAGGGAGGATTCAAATTAGCTTCAAGGTAGATTTACTTGTATTACACAGACATAATACCCCAATGACATATAGACCATTTCTTAGTCAAATGCTAATTTACTATTGTCCTTTATCTACATAACCAGCATGCACTGCTAAATCCTTTCTGAGTAGGTTTGATTTCAGTGATAAAAACTAAGCATTTTTGATGATTTCAGACTTCTTAGTGAAAAACAAAAACAACAACAGTACAAAATAGCCAAGGAAAGATTTCAGTGAGAAGTCCAGAAGTGATAGCTATGAAATAAATAGATTTCCAAAATGTAGCCAAATGAAATGCCCAATGAACTTTAAGGGCTTAAATGATTTACTAAACCACTTCAGTCAGAAATGCCATGAAAATAAAATTAAGTGTAAGCAACAGAACTTTGACAAGCCATTTGCAGATTCTGGGCCTTATTTCACATTAGGACTCTCTTGCTTACTAAGATTTAATATGAGTGTTCCCATAACTTTTGTGTTCCTACAATTGTACATTGTAAGTATTTAGGGTACAATTAAGTTCAGAGTAGCATTTTTGAGGGAATAACAGAATGAATAAAAGAATAATGTTATTTTATTTTCAAGATTTTCTTGATTTTTGCCTACATTTTCCTATAAGAAGTACTTATACTAACTAATGTGAAAATAAGTTGAAAAGTGAGAATCTGTGGTCTTCTATTTCCCTTCTAGTTCTAAAAAAGAAAATAATAATGTAGTACCAACTACAATAAATGAACAAGACAATTTATATGCCTGGTCCATAATAATCACTTGATAAATATTTGTTGAATCGATGCTATAATAACTAGTGGGCAAAAAGTGAGACTAGAAATAACTAAAGGCACAGGAAAATAAGCACAGGCAGAAGTAGCCTTAAGGAGATCAGAATGGGCCCACTCAAAGTAGTCTCAATCTCATAACAGTTAAAAAAAATTAGAAGTCTTTTTTTTTTATTGTATTTTAGGTTTCCAGGTACATGTGAAGGTCATGCAGGATTGTCATGCTGCCTTCTTCCCCATCACCTATATCTGGCATTTCTCCCCATGCTATCTTTCCCCAACTCCCCACCCCCCGCTGTCCCTCCCCTATTTCCCCCCAACAGACCCCAGCGTGTGATGCTTCCCTCCCTGTGTTCATGTGTTCTCATTGTTCAACTCCGGCCTATGAGTGAGAACATGTGGTGTTTGATTTTCTGTTCTTGTGTCAGTTTGCTGAGAATGGTGGTTTCCTGGTTCATCCATATCCCTATATAGGACACGAACTCATCATTTTCATGGCTGCATAGTATTCTGTGGTGTATATGTGCCACATTTTCCCTGTCCAGTCTATCATTGATGGGCATTTGGGTTGGTTCCAAGTCTTTGCTATTGTGAACAGTGCTGATTGATAAATATATATATATTGCATTTTAGGTTGTGGGGTACATGCGATGAACATGCAGGATTGTTGCATAGGTACATACATGGCAATGTGGTTTGCTGCCTCCATCCCCATCACCTGTATCTGGCATTTCTCCAAAATTTCTCTTTTGGGCAGTTTTAATTTTTGTTGTCCTCAGATTGTGTAATGACAGCCCCAGTTTTACAAGTAAATGGAGCATGTTGTGGAGAACGAAAGACTGTGATATGCCCAGCTTTGTATTCCATGTTTGTTTTTCAGGTTCACCAACCATTCTTTTTGACCTCCTGAAATCCTGCCCAGACAAAATGTGTGAGGTGAAATTATATCTGGAAATTTAATTCACAAGGAAAATGAGTTTGGAGAGTGGAGCGTGTTAGGCAGTAGAAGGAATACGACATTCTGACCTTGTGTCCTGTGGTCCCCAAAACCGAATAGGGACAAAAGGTTAAAATGTGTAGATTAAAGCCACATCCACACTACAATCTGACGGATGTTAGTGATCCTTTTAGGAAGTCAGGGCAATTACTGAGCCTTGAATGATGAAATGATGGGTATGCTCCTAAGGGATCCATTAAGGTTCCCCAGTGCTGACAATCTTGTCTGGCCCAGCTACCCTTCTCCCCTCTTCTCTAGCACTTGTGACCTGCATTCAAGCACATGTCACACCTGGTAACAACTGATACTTGACCCGACGCACTCCTCTGCCAGTGCTCCTTTTCTTCATCCTGCTCCCTTAGGAAGAGTTAAGTGGCTTTAATTTGCATTTTTTAAAGCTACTGCATGTTGAAACTTTCCTTTCTGAAACTTTTGGCTTCTTTACCAAGGCTGATGGTTTGGATGAGGAGAAAAACATCTAGTAATTGTTAACGAGCTCTTCCACTACATACGATACATTTTTTCCACTAAATTTGTGTCGTATTTTACAATTACCTTTTCCTCTTGAAAACTAGGCTTTAGTTTGTGACTTTCAAACAAATGACAAAGGATCTTCCTGAGCAATATTAAAGAGAATTCCTTCTGCAGCAATGGCATCTCCCACCCTCACATCCTTTACTCTTATTCATCTTATGAGATCGCAGCTGCAGATCAGCAGAAAAATGAAAAAAACCAAGGCTCCATCTTAGAAAGTACCTCCTTTTCTTATTAATTTACATTTCCTTCCTCCTACCTAGTATATATAGTAGCATATATATGATAATTAATAAAACATCATGATATAATTTTAATTATTGATAATTTGCTAAATGCCAGGACTTTGCAAAAAACACCTGGTTTATCAAATGCAATAATTTAATTATTATCCAAAGGATTCTACTAAAAAATGTTATCTAGATTTTACAAATGGAAAATGAAAGCTTAGCTTATGAGATAGAGTCATCTGCTTAAAAATAACACAGCTAATTAATGCAAGATCAAAGATGCAAATGTAGTTTTATTGTTCATAAAGGCCATAATCTTAAACAAAATAAAGCATTACCTCTTGATAGTAATTCTTAAGCATATACACTGAGCATAGTGAATGAATATCCAGAGAAGAAGGCTAAGCTTAGTCTACAATATAAAATCACCAGTTTGTCATAGGTTCTTAATTTTCTTTGTGTGCAAAATGTATAGACTATTAAATACTCCCAGTTGTTAAAGATAAAATACACATGTTCCAGCTGTTTATTTTGTGATATCTAAGCAGTAAGAAGAAAATAAAAGTGTTCACAAAGATGCCCAATTTGCTCTAGTGTCATTTTATTGTAATTCCTGTAAGGAGCCAGGCCTTTGGGTAGGAGTTCCACTTTCAATTTGGCTTGTCACCTCTTCAAGGATAGAAAAGTGGCATTCAGGGCTAGTGAAAAAACCTGTGTCTCTCATATTTCTATCATGCATTCTTGTTCTGAATGCCCCCCTGATTCATCACTGAACTTGGAGATTAACAAAAAAGGTTTAGAGGAACTGTGGTCAAAGAAAGATCTGCTCCCCTAGTCAGGCCAATCAGTCAAATGAACTCTGTGTCAGGCAGCCCAGGCTGACAACATCACATCTAGGAAATAAATGGTCGGTAAAATCACTCATGTTAAAGAAGAGACAAACTTTATTAATTATCTTGCTAACATTTAACTAACAGAGGAGGAAATGGAATACCTAAAATCTTTTATTAATGGCCTGTGAGATATAATGTAAATGTATATCTTAATTCTGGGTTTTCTGACTCCCTGGAAAAATCTAAAGCAAACAACCAAACAAGAGTTGGTTTTGCTGGAGAATTTTTTTTTTTTAATTAACACACACACACACACACACACACACACACACTTACTAAACTATAAACTTTGACAGGCTAACACATGGCATATTTAATGTTGTATTCCTAGCCTATGTTCAGTTACCAAAATCTAGCTAGAAGTTAGATACCAAAATAGAGAGCTCGATCCCTGGAGTGTTATGTTTTTAGCCTACATGTTTGGGGATTAGTCAGCTTCTCTTCTGGCATGATCAGGGGCTGCAATCTAAGTTGCATGATTTTGCCTCTATAACTGGTTAGAACCTTGGCCTCAAGACCTTTGCCACTCAGGCCTGGGGCAAACTATTCCTGCACCGGCTGTGATCTAGGGCTGGGTTCAAAGACTTGCACCTATAGCTGTAGGTTCTGTGCTACCAGGGACTTTGTCCTGACCTGTCACCTCAGCATCCTCCATAGCTTGATGGCCTTGAGCACTTAATCAGTGTCCTTAGAGTCAGTTTTGATGTTCAAACTGCTCTGCAAGAAGTCAACTCTTTCTTTAGAAAGGTAGCTTGTAGAGAATGGGTTGGTCTAGTAAACCTTTACATCCTACCAACATATACTTAAGTGTATGACAAAGAGCAAGCAGTATCAAGAAAACTGACAGAGTATTTGATTCATAAAATAAGTGACCACACGAATATTTTTTTGACAACCTCTCTTTCATGTTTTGCATTTCAACTAAATCTCAGGTTCCATGAGGACTACAATTACATCTCCTTCTAGGGGATAAAGCGTGCACTTAAATGACATTTTAATTTAGGATACCCATAAGTTCAATGTCTATCTATCTGGTGATACCACTAAAAGTATTTAATACAGTTACTGTTCCTAGCTGTTATGTGGAACTTTTTTTAAAGAAATCATCTTATGAAAATATGGTTTTCAATTCTGTCTGCATATAAGAATCATTCGGGAGGTTTTAAAAATCCGATGTCCATGATAACTCCTAGACCAATTAAATTAGTATTTCTGGACTGGGGATCCAAGCATCAATATTCTTTAAACTTTAAATTTTTCAAGTAATTCAAATGTGAAGGTGGAAAGGCTTCTTTTTTAGCATGTGCTATAACCAGTGAGTGGATAACCTGAGTGGATTAATGAATACATGAATGACTATAAATACATATATGAATAAAAATATATATGTATACATATTTAAAACATATGCATACATTTGTGTGTGTGTGTGTTTCTTGCTAATAAAATAGAGAATCTAAACTTTCTTCAATTGCCAATTACAAATATATCTATTACAGAGAAAAGTGTAGCAATTTTGTTTTGTAAAGTAGCAAGCTTATTTATACTTTTGATACTGGCCATAAACCCAGCTAATTTAGAGTATTCACACTATCCTAAAAGAAATCCAATATCCAAATATTTTGAGATCACCTCTAATTAAAGATTGCAACAAGGAAATTACCTCAAATTTGAATATTGTCTGCTGTTTTATGATACCTAGAAAACTAATTTAGATAAAAACAGTTGCTAACCAATGGATTTGCTTGCTGCTGCTTTAAAAATATTAATATATAAGCAAACAGAAAGGCAGTATCATCAGCTTCTGAAAATTAATCAATTATTTCAGGGCATTGTGAAGCAGACTCACATTTGAAGTTATGTTAATGTTGATATGGTCTCTTTGGAGATAATTCAGTTTTTCTCTTCTGTAGTTATTTCTTCGGGTTGCACCATAAGGACTTGATTATTCATCAATTATTGAATCAAATATTTACTTTGTTAGATTTTTTATATGTGATATTCAAATTATTAATAAATAACCAAAGAAAAGGCATTGCCATTGTACACAAAGCACTTATAATCTATCAGAGAAGCTTGTAACTATTTTCATAAATATATTTCCGCTGTTCTTAAAAGGCTAATACCTTAAAAGGAAAAACACACTAAGATGATTCTGTATAACTAGAACCAAAGCACTCTCTCCTCTGTTGCCTTAGAGATACGAAGTCACTACTGAGGATAAAAAGTATTTCACAATCTTTCTCTACTGATGAGATAACTTTGTACATGAACTATATCCACGTATGTGAATAATCCTCTAAGGAAAGCTGCTAATTGCATAGCATATCATTAAGACAGAAGGACTTATAAAAATTTATCATATGTCAAGGATATGAAAAGACAGGAAGCTTGTTGGTTATAATCATTGCATTTTTCCCCCCAAAAAGACAATCTAACATGGAAGAATGGCTTAGGATTGATTGAATTAAAAGCAATTTGGTTTTTAAGTTTACCAAAAATGTAAAGCATGTAATTAAATAATCAGCACCTTTTCAGACTAAATTTCAACAAAAAGCAGAAAGTATTTTCACAGTGAGTAAAATTATCTGATGTGCCAAAATGTGTATTACCAATGTCACAAGGAGAGAATTTAAAAGTAGAGAAAACAATCTGATTTAGAGCAAGGACTTATCAAGTAAAATTGAAATTTAATTACAATATTTAATTTACATTTGCATTGGATATCTTTAATTTTATATATATCCAGTAATTTCTAAAATACGTGTAGACCAAAAATTGAGAGGAAGCCTATTAAGACTGTGTTGTCCAGATAAGAGAAAGCTTAGAACATTTAGAAGATAATTTGCTGTGGGTCATACACTCAATAAGTGGTGGGCCACACAAGAGGGATCATCCCTCACCTAAAAAAGCTGATGGGGAAAGGTGATAGATAACAGGAATTACATTATAGCAGTGCTAGGATAGCTTTTTTTTCTTTGAAATAAGCTCTTCTAATAGTCCATTTTCCAAAGTGAGTTAAGATTCTTAGGGGATATTGTGCTTCTTGTGATAACCATCACCACTTTCTATTTGTTAGTACTGATAGATTACAATCTATAGATTTTATGGCAATAAGGAGAGCCCTATCCTGTGACTCCAGTGAAAGGTGGACATCTTCTGTCTGAGATTTGAAATACACTAATGGATGCTTCTGTTATAACACAATGGAATAGAGACTGCCCACTCTAAAGGCTTAGGGATGAGTCTTAAAGAAAAAGATAAAAATATTTTTTTCTAATGAGGTTTCCTTTTCTATGGGTCTATGCTAGCAGTGTCCCTACTCAGCCTTTCTCAAAGCTATGACACTTGGCTTCACACATAAAGGTGATGACCTCCAGATGAATTTAATGGTGATATAAGCAAATTACCATATCAATAAAGGCAAAAGGTGCGAGTGTTTTGATAACGTTAAAAGAAAGCAGACTGTACTGTGACCACTTTCAACCTTTTTTATGCAACAAATAGAAAGCAAGAAGAGAACTGAAGGAAATAAGAATCCGATGCCATGCTACGTATGTGCCTATAACTCACAGGAAGTGACGTGCTCTGGAGGAACCTTAGGGGTGAAGCACAAGGAGAAAATCAGAAAATACCACTGGACTGGGTTTCCTGAAGGGATTCTCCTGCAGCTGACATTATATGTCTCCTCAAAACCTTAGGTATGGCTGAGTTAAAATATTAGTCCCTTTTATCAAGCCAAGAAGGAAGTTATGAATGCAGAAAATAGAAAGAGAACATGTATTCTCTCAAAACAGTGTTTCTCAAATGCTAAGATGCCTGCAAATTCCCTAGAGCTTAAGAAAAGGCAGTTTCTGGGTCCTTAGCTCTGAAATAGGGCCTCAGATTCTACACTTCTAACTAGCTCCTGATGGTCTCGATGCTGTTGGTATTTGGACATTTTGATTAGCCCAGTCGTAGAGCATGAGATGACTTGAAAGACAAGGCAGATGGCCAAAATGTGTACCAACGAAAAGCATTAAGGTTTCTGCTTAAGAATAAAAAGGCTGATGTAGGGTCAGCACTGTCAAGGAAGAGAGTTGTGCCCACAAGTTAATAATAATAGGTGTTTATTTTCCTAATTTTAGCCCAGCAACATAATTTTTAAAGTGACTCTTCATATAGATTGATTTATTCAAGTTTAAACAGCAAAGATTTTAGTTAGGCAAAAATGCATTTTCTCTCATTCTTATTCAGTTCAACCTATTTTTGACTGGAGTATTATCTATTTTTTCCTCATTTTGGGTTTTCTGAGACCAACTGCTTATCTCATGCAGACTTTCCCAAAATAGTGCTTTCTTGAACCTCAACTGTGCTATTCTGCCAGTGTGTGCACACAGTAAATAGAGATACATTTATAATGTGAGCCAAATGAATATATAATTATGAATGATATGAAAATGTGGTGAGAGAGAAATAACTATATTTGAAAGACATAATTATATATACATATATATACATAAGTACGTTCCCACTTAATATTATACGCAAGCTCCACTATTAAGTCCACATTAGAATAATTTCAGTTGTGTCAGAAAGTTTCCATATAGAAATAGTTGAATGGAAATGCCAAACACATTTATGTTTTAGGTTTCCCTTTGTATTAATCCATTCTCACATTGCTGTAAAGAACTACCTGAGACTAGGTAATTTAGGAAGAAAAGAGGTTTAGTTGACTCACAGTTCTGCAGGCTGTACCTGAAACATGGTGGGGAGGCCTCAGGAAACTAACAATCATGCAAGACGGACATAGGGAAGCAAATACATCTTGGCATGGTGGCAGGAGAGAGAGACAGGGGAAGTGATACACACTTTCAAACAACCAGATCTTGTGAGAACTCACTCACTATCAGGAGAACTGCAAGGGGGAAATCTACTCCAATGATCCAGTCACCTCCCACAGGGTCCCTCCTCCAACATTGCAGATTACAATTCAACATGAGATTTCGTGGAGACACAGAGTCAAACAATATCACCCTCTAAAAGCCAGCTGTATATGCTCGTCTTTAAACATCTCTAGATCTTACTTTGCTTATTTGTAAAATGAAGAATCTGGGATACACAGTCTTTAAGATTTCTTCTAGTTCTAAAATTCTTGGATGACAGAGTGGGAGAAAATCTTCACAATTTATACATCTGACAAAGGACTAATATCCTGAATCTACAAGGAAATCAAATCAGTCAGAAAAAAAATCATATCAAAAAGTGGGCTAAGAACATGAAGAGACAATTCTCAAAAGAAGACATACAAATGGCCAAAATAAAAACATGAAAAAAATGCTCAACATGACTAATGATCAGAGAAATGCAAATCAGAACCACAATATGATACCACCTTACTCCTGCAAGGATGGCCACAATGAAAAAAAAAAAAATAGATGGTGACGTGGATGCCGTGATCAGGGAACACTTCCACACTGCTGGTGGGAATGTCAATGACTGCAGCCACTGCTGAAAACAATATAGAGAATTCCTTAAAGAACTAAAAGTAGAACTACCATTTAGCCCAGCAATCCCACTCCTGAGTATCCTACCCAGAGGAAAAGAAGTCATTGTTAGAAAAAGATACTTACACACGCATGTTTGTTGCAGCACAATTCACGATTGCAAAATTATGGAACCACCCCGAATGCCTATCAATCAACGAGTGGATAAAGAGACTGTGATATATGTGTATATAATGGAATACTACTCAGCCATAAAAGCAATGAATTAACAGCATTTTCAGTGACCTGGATGAAATTGGAGACTATTACTCTAAGTGAAGTAACTCAGGAATGGAAAACCAAACACTGTATGTTCTCACTGATATGTGCAAGCTAAACTATGAGGACTCAAAAGCATCAGAATGATGCAATGGACTTTGGGGACTTGGGAGGAAGAGCTGGAGAGGGGCAAGGGATAAAAGACTACAAATATGGTGCAGTGTATGCTGCTCGGGTGATGGGTGCACCAAAATCTCACAAATCACCACTCCAGAACTTCCTCATGTAACCAAGTACCACCAGTATCCCAATAACTTATAGGAAAAAATAGTGTCTTCTAGGAAGAATTCACTGATTAACTCAACCTGGCTGAACTCCTCTGTTTGCTATCATTATTAATAAACATTTTTCGTCTTTAAAAAATAAAATGAAATAAAAATCTTGGATAAACAATAAGTGAACGTTCTTTAAGAGACTTCTTTTTTCAGGTTGCCACTTTGTGTAAGAAGATAAGTACTGCTACTTTTCTGCTGCCACAGGGCAGTCTAGCCCCACTCTCTCATCAGTAGCAGAATGTTTTAAAAAAATGCTGACAGTGACTTTGAGACTGATTGACTTTGTGTTTTCAAGATAAAAATGGTCTTCATCAGTCCTTTTAATTGAAAGTAAATTGGTAACAGAAAGTGATTACTACAAGGAAAAAAGAAGGGTGGATCTGCTTATAAGTTTCAACATCAATAGCCTTTTCTTAAAGGGCTCATTCAAAGAGGAGATGCTCAGCGAGCAGAAAAGAAGCATAAATAAGACACTGAATTCTAGTTTTAAGAGGACCCCTTGATGCTTCATTTGCCTGAATAATACAATGGAATATTAGTTCAAATTGCTTAAGCAAAATACCATTAGGACATGAAACTCCATATCCTTCCTAAACAGTACCAAGTCATCTGCCTTTTATTTTTAAATGAAATTAAGGCTCATGAAGCACATGTGAGACACTGTGCTAGATGTTAGGGTTATATATACTTGTCATTCTGGAATCCATTTACAAGCTGTAAATAAAAATAAAAGGAAAACAACACGTAGTTAGTGTTTACAATATCCCAGGCAATGCTAGAGTATGCACATACATTGCCTTAGCTTTGCTGCTACAACTCAGTGGGTTGATATATGCACCCTTTTTCTCAGAAAGTAAGTTGAGACTCAGAGAGATTAAGTAACATCATCAAGTCATAGTCCATAGAGTTGATATTTGTATTTGGTTTTCTGACTGCAGAGATTTTATTTGGTCAGTATAGAGTCACTTGGCCAAACAGATTAATTGTAAAACCCCATGATGCCAAGTGCAATGAAGCCAAGAAATACATGAAGCTAAATCTGCTTTGAGAAAGCAGAGAAAATTGGACATTGTCAGAACTATGTGAGCTGTCCCTTCAAAGAATGAGAATTTTACCTGGAGGAGAAGGACGATCGAAGGTAACATGAATTGTATCATTTATGCAGTTTCCAGCTGGTTACAAAGGCTTGAACTACACAACAGAAAGACTTGAAGAAACTGCATTAAGCTTTACAAAGTATTTTTGCTGTTTTGACAATAAGGCTTCTAATGGAGATGTACTTAACACATACATATTTATAAGATCAACACCATTTTGAAAGACCAACCATAAGACCTATTTTGCAAAATGTATTTATTCATTTAACAAATTCTTATTTTGTTCAAATACCAGTCACGATTTAATAAAATCTTGCATTTTCTAAGGATGCCTCATCTCTAACTATTTCTTTATTATATCCAGAGCCATCTAAAAGAGCACTTCAGGTACCATAACTCCTTCAATTTCAGGATTCCTACCAAGTGTATGACAATAAAATTAGAGAACAACATATCCTAGAACAAAAAGGAGGCTGCTGAAATTGTGAGTTTAGTAAGAATCCAATTTGATTATCTTTATGCTTTTACATACATGCTAGTAAAAGTATCCAAGTCTTTCTATGCAGTACTTTTGAAATTACAAATATAAAAATCTTCCTGAAAAAATACAAATGCTTTCTCACGTTAGATGGCAGAGAAGATAAAATGGGTTGGTGGAAGGGGATTTTGCAATAAAAATATTCTCTTAGCATTTACAAAATACCATGGGATCCCTAAATCTTCCAATTAAATGTGTTCAGAGATGAAAACTGATGCTATTTCCTCTTGGTCAAGCTCTCTACATAGTAACTAGCTAGCTTGCATATGCCTCAGAATTTTAACTTCATAAAATTGTTTACTGAACTTTGAAGAAACTTTTCACTCATCGCATAATAATTTCATCTTTTAATTTTTGTAGTGCTTTATATAACACATTCCAGTTTTATATCACATGGCTTGTTATATAACATAATAAAGTGATATGTAATAAATAAAGCACCAACCATTCATCTGAATGTTATAACAGATATGTGGTTAAAATCTTTTTTTAATTAGGAAACATTGTGTGCCTATCGTTATCCATCATGTTTTTATCATTTTCATTTGATCTATATGTTCCATGTTCATAAAATTGATACGATTAAAACAGGGAAAGTATAGGAAATAACAGAAAATATACCAAATAAAGAAGCAACCTTTCACTACACAAATTGAGTATAAAATTTAACCAGCTTGAAAGGGTCATTGTATTGTGGGAAGAAGAGCAGAGAGACCAGTAGAGTATAAAGAAAATGGGCTTTAAAGTCAAACTTGCCTAGATTCAAATCTTGGTTCTATGATTTACTAATTATAAAGCCAATTGAGAGATATTTAAACTCTCTAGGGCCAGATTATAAGTAAAATTTTTGTTCTTTGTGAAAACTTTTCTGATGTTACCTCCTTTTCTACCACATGCTTTCTTACTCCACTGACTTCACATAGAACTGTACTTTCCCATTTTAATGGAATTTTAACTGTAACTTCCATTTTAATACTCACCAATTAATCTTTTATATCTCTTGTATGCCAGGTTTATAAACCGGACTGTAAGATCTTCGAGGCATGGAGCATTTATTTCTCTATAACAAGTACATAACATAGTTTTACATATATTGTATGATAGAATTCAAAAGAATGTTTTGGGTCAATGAAAATTAAAGCAGAGTATCATTTAAAAATAATCATTATAGTCAACTTTTCAGTAGGACAATTTGTATTTTACAAAATTCTTTTTATCTAAAATTATCTAATGAACCTGAGTTATTCACCTATATAGTATCTCACCATATTTAACTTACTGTAAATCTTCAATTCACCATCATCCCCATTTATAATTTTTTTACTATACAAAAATATATTCATAGAGAACACAGATAACTTTCTTATCAGAAACAAAATTACTATTCTCTGTTGGCTGAGATAACTCAAAGTTTGTCGAAACAGTTGTGCTGATTTCTACATAGCAAAATTTAAAACATAAATTATTATACAAACAACTTCAGGAAGTTAAAGCTTTGTTTTTAAGTAGCCAGATGCGTTCTTCCTTCACTTTCATTTATGCATCTTTATTTTATCCAAAACCATCTCTCTTCAGCCTCAACAATGTGATCAGCACTGTGTGCGGCACTGGCAGGAAATAGAGAAGGAAACACATTCAGTTCCTGTCTTTTTGAAGATCCCAGCCTGATGTGATAAACAAAAATGCAGAGCACAACCTGGTAAGTGTTATAATAGAGCAGGGTACATTATATTATGAAAGCAGAAACACAAGAGGAACTGTCAAATGTCTGTTTTTGGAACAGCAAAATAATTATGAATTATGCTAATAATGAAATCTAGGTCCCTGCTATTATAGCTGCCTTTCCTTTCAAATGCCTTTACTTTAATGGCTTTGTGAAATAAAGACCGTGACTATTGTAGATAAGCTCTGAAAAGCAAACACTGATTTTAAAAAGAAAATGCATCACAGGGACATCAGCTATGCCAGTGTATTCAAACTGATTTTAGCAAATATTGAAACATTATGTGACACCACAATGATCTAAACAAGATTATAATAAAATTACCTGTAATTAGAGAGTAAAATTTCCCACAGAAAGCTTTCATTTTGGGCCTCTGGAAACAATAGAGTTTTCATTTCTGCTGGCAGAGTTATGATCTTTGTGTGGATAAATAGCATGTAGCATTTAAATAAGATTCTTTTTCCAAAACAGCCAATGGGGATTTGGGAAGAAACAATTAGGCTGGCATAAACCAACTAGTATTAGTCTACTTATATTTTCATCACAGACCGCAGATCTCTATTTAGAAAAGCATATAGTTAAAACTTGAAAAATATTTGTTTCTGACTAGAGACCTTTGGATTTCACCACAGACACAACAATGCAAAATAATATGCATAATGAGATGGAGAAACACCAACTATGATTTCCTTAAAGGAGTTGGTCTCTGAGCCTCAGATTCATCATATGTAGAGTGGAAAAATAAGATGAAATGCAACTTCTTTTAAGAAATCATTCCTAATGAGGCTCTTTTCCTTCTTCATGCCTTCCATACTTGGAGGCTTTCAAAGTACTTTATTTATTCTTTTATTTTACCTCTTCTACCCAGTATAACAAGGGAATCTATGCAAGCAACCAAAGACATTTCTCAACCTCCTTACCCAACACCCCTCATCCCAAAGATAATTTAGTGAACTATGAACCAACATTTTTTCCTTAGGTTTATGTTCTCCCACTCTCCCATTATTTAAACAGGTGCAGTCAATGTTTCAGGGAAAAAAAGAAAGAAAGGAGATTTTAGTTTTTAAAAATCAGGTGGTTAGATTTAAAAAACAACAACTAAGGCCAGGAAGTATCAGGACATAAATGTAAGGTACTGGTACCATAAGTTATATTTTCTGTCCTGGGAGCAAAGAGGAACAAAGAAAATAATTTAATGCAAAACTATGAAATAGAAACTGGTCTATGACCTCTAGACGGGAATCCTGTACTATTCCTTCCTCTCTCTCTCTCTCTCTCTCTCTCTCTCTCTTTCTTTTTTGTAAAGACAGGGTTTCACCATGTTTACCAGGCTGGTCTTGAACTCCTGACCTCAGGTGATCCACCCACCTCGGCCTCCCAAAGTGCTGAAATTACAGGCATGACCCACCATGCCCGGCTAGTAATGGATTCTTTCATGGGAACAGAAGAAATGGCTGAGTGGATATGTAACCAATGGATTTGAGATGCTCTTTCTGAATGTCAAGAGAACAAGAGAGTGTTTTGGCTGCATCCTATAATAGCATAGAAGTCTGCCACCAGGAGCTGTGAGACTCTAGAGGTCATACCATCTGGACCCAGAGAACACAGCAGTGACTAACCTCTTTCTCTGCATCTTATCTTTATCTTACCTACCATCCAGGTGCAATTTAATGCCCCCTCCGGCAGTGAAGGTGCCCCAGGCTGGAAGTAGGCAACTGCTCTAAAATACTCAAAGCGCTTCACCATACTTGACTTTGAAAATTAGTTACCCTTTCTTTCCAAGTAAATTGTACACTCCTTAAAAATAAAATCAGTTTTTTATTTTGCATCCACAGTACCTAATGTAGTACATACACATGTGAGGACTAAATAAATATTTGGTGAAGCAGTGATTAAATTAATTGGTGTATATTTAATCATGAATTAGAAAATTACTCTGATGGAAAATATGAAAATGAGGTAAAGAGAGTGAACTTGGGAGAAATTAGAAGACATTTTTTGAATGATGATCATCTAAAAAAATCAAACGAAGGGAAAATAAATCAACTTCATATTCGAATTCCCGTGGTCGAATTACGAAATTCTTTCGTATTTCAAGCACACCAAAAAAATCAATATTATTAGCCTAAGTAAAATTTTACCCTGACAGTGTCTCCCTGACAGGGTATCAAACGGTTGATGTACAACCATTTGATGGTCTTGTCATAGTCTTTGGACAACTTGAAATGTCAATCTAAATTAGCTTTACTTTTCCTGCTTGCCAGCTTCTATCTGCAACCAGTTCATAACTTTGTTTCTCAAACTTGTGCCCAAATAGACCATTTTCCTGGTAGACACAGTTTTTCCTTTTCAGATACTGACATTTTTCTGATCTTCCTGACAGCTTTTAGAGAATGCCTTGTCCCTCATAAACTATCTTTCTATACAAATGTGAAGGAAAACTTCTTTCTTTCCAAAGAAGCTAAAAAATGTCTTTTTCTCCCTTCAAAGAACAAAAGAAAAAGCTTGTTCCCAGGTGAATAAGTTAAGAAGCGATAAAGCTTGACTCAGAGGTAAAAGAAGAGTTTTGAATCTTGCTTGAAGAATGTTTATATATTTTGGATAATTCCTAAGAGAAATGATTTATTGAGTAAAGTATTTATCCCCTGCAAAAGCAGTAGATAAAAATAAAGTCATAATGCTCCTTCTGCAGATGAGCTGAAAAGACTCATCAAATCATTGTAGGAAGATATTTAAAGATTTTGTACATTATAGATATTTTACCTGGGAATAATTGAATCAGGATAAGTAAATATAAGTGGATTTTTTTTTGTATGGCTTTAAAAATCACTTAATTATATATATGAATAATTCCTGATTTTTTTCTTATACAAAGACAAATCAAAATACTGGAATCTGAAAATTAATGACTCTAAGTCAGTCAGAGCTAGCTTATAGGTAGGCGCTTCTGTCACTGAGCGGCCTGATAAAAATATCATCAGTCCCTATATAAACACTTTTTTGATGTATACACAAGACCACACAATACAATCATAAAATCTTTCCCAAGGTCTTTTCGAAGATGGAGAAAAAGTGTGAGAAATAACGGGTAATTTTATAGACTGGTGAAAAACTTAATTGACTCCTGGAAATAAATGAAAAATAGTTAATCAGTGAAAACAAACCATGGGCTGCAAAGCTAATCAGTCAGAGGTAAAGAAATAAATGAAGGAAAAGGAAAAGAATTGCTGAGGCAACATCCAAAGGAATTTGAGTCTCAGTAGATCTAATTATGTAGGTAGATATTTTTCTTCTGTGTGACTGCATTTCATTCAACCTTTTAGTTGCTTCTCAGCAAATCCTAAGCCATTAAAATGTCTCTCTCAAAAGAAAAAAAGGCTAACCAAAGTAGAATCATGAATAAAATTTTTATCTAACATTTTCTTTAACCTGACTGTCTAATAGTATTGAATGTTTGATCCACGACTAAACCACCAACAAATCTATGCTTCCATTAAATTAAGCTAGGATGCTTTTAGTTATCCAATCCCCCTTTTTTTTCTGACTCCTGTTTCTCTTTGACTATTTACCAGGTTTATCCTAATGCTTTTCACATCTTCATTGCTGTTGAGAAAGGAGAATTTCCATAACTTATATGGGGGAAAAGGCTAAAATGTGATTTTGGATTGTCCGTAGAATTTTCCTATCCATGTAATGTTTCCCTGTTACTACTAAATTTGAATCACAATGAGCAGTAAATGTATTAGCAGTAAAGAGGATACCTTAATGGTTGAGCATACAGACTATAGGCAGACTGAGTTAAAATCCTGGCCTCAAAGCTGCCAGCTGAATGACCTTGAGCACATTATTGAATCTCCCTGTGGTTTTGTTTCCTTATCTAGGAAATGGGCTTTATAATGATAGCACTGTAGGAGGAATAAATAAACTAAAACACGTAAAATACTTAGAAAAATGTCTGGCACATACAATGTCTGGCCAATGTTACCTAAGTATCTAGTGTTATAAGTATTGTTTTCTAATTTAAAGCAATATCAGGCTTCTCCACTTTATTTTCACTCTGAGTAAAATGTTCACCATATATGAGCAATACTTTGGGGCTTACTCAAAACAACAAATAAAATTCTTTAGTGTTCGTTCCATAGTTAGCATTAACTTACCTAATTTAATTGTCATGCATGACTTTATATCTTTTCTACATGTTTTTGCCTCTAGACAGTATATATATTATAGCTTTCAGTTTCAAAATTAAATAATATGATGTTGCAAATTTTCCCTTAACTACATTTTTGAAAATTCACTCACATGTAAATATGTAGATTTAGCTACTCTATGTTTATCCATTGTAAATAATTAGTTTTTGTAAATAAATCAATTTATCTGTTCTACAGCTAATGAGCTCTTTGATTGTTTCTAGTTTTTGGGGTTTTTTTTTAATAGAAAAATGCTCCAGCAAACATCTATGTACTTCTTTTGTAGATGTGAAATAGTTTTCCTATTATGAACACATAGAAGTGGATTGACTCCATCACTGAATATATTTAAAATGTATATTTGGGATATGCCTCTTTAAATTGAACAGGTAGTTTCAAATAGTGCTTCACAGTATACTTATCAACACATAGGTTTATCAAATTTAAATTAATTTTATCAGCCTGATAGTTATAAAATGATATCTTATTAATTTTTTGTTTATTGCTTTTTCCTAATTACCAGTAAACTTGAACAAACTTTTAATACATCTAATTCGTATTTAGGCTTCTTTCTTTGCATACTGTCTTTGTAAATATGTTCTTTGCAACTTTATAAATATGTTCTCAGCTGAGATTTATCGTTTTTACTTAATATGTTATGACTCAGTTTATTTAGTATATTGAACGTTATTTTACTAATAGTTTTTTGTCTTTTTTTGTGCCTATTTAAAGAAATTTCTAAACCTAATTGCATTAGGAGAAAAATTCTTCTAGGCTTACTTCTGAACATTTTAAAAATCAGAAGTAAATGTGTAAGTTTTTCTAATAGGTAAAAATGAAGATTTTCAAGACAATTGATGGAAAGTATATCTAATTTAGGAGACTTTTACATGAGTGATGCTTTCAAACAGTGAGTGAACAGGATGTAAGGATCTGGAAAACTTGGTGATTAAGGACTTGAATCTAAAGAATTAAAAACAGTCTGAGGAGTCTCAATACCTGAAAGCAAGTACTAGATATAAACTTTCACCTAGCAAATGCGAAGATACTAAGTTCACTTTTCATTGTGAGGTGACAGGGGAGGCTTATTTTATATTGGCATAGACATAAGGAGAAAGTAAATATTTCTGTCATAAGGTTGTGTGAGTTTTATCTTTCCAGTAAAACTGACCATTAATATTCATTCCACTCCACTGACTTTTGAGGGGGAGTCACATGATTCAGACTTGTGTTTCAAATTTATTAGTTATAAATCTTTGAGTGGGCATTTTAACAGAAAAAAACATGGGATGGTCCACTTATGAGATCCAAATAAATTCATTTATGAAGTGTTTAATTCTCTTTTTGAAGGATAGTTTTTTTATGCCATTTTCTTATTAACTATTTTAAATTTAATTTAGCTTAGATTCAATATCTGGTATTCTGATATCACAGAATGCATTTATCATACATACTTCATCAAATATTAAGATAAATTATATAACTAGAGAAGACATTGAAAAATATAAACACAATTTTAAAACAGTTAAAGAAATGAAGTAGAAAGGTGAACTTCATGCCCTAAAATAAATCCCTACAGTCTTGAGATTTGTGCTTGTTTATGGAGTAAGGAGATATAAGATTTCCTACCCATCTAGTTTGCTTACCTGCAGTTAAGGAGACCATCATCTGGCAACATAGCGCCTCCAGAGCATGAGCCAGTCCTAACAAGTTCTGAAAGAATAGTCACAACATTATCCACCCACGTAGGTATGAAGTAACAATAGTCATGCAACTTTTAGATATGCTATGCAGGAATCTGGGGTCTTCTCCTAGGGTGATCTGCTTATTCTGCAAAATGTACCATCCTCCTTTCTTCACCAAATGTTTTTCTTGTACCTATACTTGGGTTTTCTTCCCAGTTCGTGATTTCATGGCAACTTCTTGCTCCCATCTGTAAGTAGGAGGAACAAATTCTTCCCTAGACTGTGCTAGCTTTTCTGTTTCTTGAGCACTGTTTTTGTTCATTATGATAAATTGTTTTATTTAGTTTGTTTTCTTCTTTACTTATGGGTTTCACTGAAGACAGATGTTTGACTATATTTGGAACATATTTATTTTGAATCAATTCAAAAGTACATGTGTGATGCATATTCTCCAAAATTAATTTTTTAAATCACACTTTCAAAATCATTTCATTTTAATTGTCAATTTTTAGAATGTAGTAAATTTAAATATCAAATAAATTATTTTAAGAACATTAAAACTGATTCTGCTTTTAATCATGGTAGGCTATTGTAACATTTTCTGACCTTTCCAGTTAAGACAACTTGAAAAAATGTCTGTGTGAATGTCTCCGACAACTACCTTGGTAATGAAGAACAAATAAGTCAGATTCCAATAGAGAAGCTCAAGGAGACCTGTCCAGTATTAGTTTTAGAGCTCTTTTTTTTCCCTAAGGCATTTGTAGACACTGGGTGGCTTAGAGAATGAATTAAACAGTCATTTTAACAGACAAAAGTAGCTGGGAGGAGAGACACTGGAATCTAGAACTGAGAAGATGAGATTCTGTTAAATTATTCTTTATTCAGATTGAGACATGAAAGAGGCATTCTCAGAATATAAGTAAATAAAACTAGGTAATCCTTTGCATTTGCTGAATCTCTGCCTCTCCAGAGCTCAATTACTGAAATTATATCAAGGTGATCCCAGATTCCTATTGATGTCATGTACCTGGCAGGAACATATATAGGATCTTCATTTAAGTATCCTTGCAGGTCTCTTTTGTCATGTAAAGTGATATGATTACAGGTATAAGGATTAAGGCATGGACTTCTTTGTGGGGACCATCATTCTGCCTACCACAAGGTCTAATAAGTGTGAAATGCCTATAAAACATCCAAATAGAAATTTCAGGTAGACAGTTTGATACATATCTGAAGACCAGTGGAGAGAATTTAAGTAGAGGTTAAATTTTGGAGTCGTCTACATGCTGATATAATTTAAAGGTAAGAAATGACTGAGCCTAAAACTTTCAAACCTTGGAGGATCCCAGGTGACTTGAAGTTGGAAAGCTAGGTAAGTAACCAATCTCCACGAGAGCAGTGTAACTCATATAGTATAGAGAACTGTGTTGAATGCAGTCGAAGTCAAGCAAGAGAAAAAACATGCATTGTCTTTGACATCATAAATAAGGTTAGAAATTTTTACAAAAGTGGTTCTAACTTAACTGAAGTGGGTTGAAGAGTATAATAAACCTAGTGAATGTAATGCATTTGCAAAGCTTCACTGTTAAGGGCAGTAAATACACATGCAGCATAGAAGAATATTTGGATCAAGGAAGATGTTTTTCTTTTTGTTTTCTTTTGTTCAATAGAGGAGTTAAGCGAATGTGCTTGTGAGTTGATAGAAATTATCTAATAGAGATGGAAGTATTTAGAATGAAGGAGAGAAAACAGGTGAAAGAAGGAGGACAGTCCTTCATAAGAGAGGAAAAAGATTCCATAGCACAAAAGGAAGCCTTGGATGAGAGTAGAGAACTTCTCTGGGAATAAAGGAAGCCATGCAGGAGACATGAGCAAAAGTGAAAGCTGGTAGGACAGTTGGTGGAGATTTCCCTTTGACAGCTCTATTTTCTTACTGATGACGTAAGTGTAAGGGCTGCAAATAAAATGGGAGAGTCAGCAATAGGTGGAGACTTCCACACCAGACTTTCAGCACTGGAAAGTTCCTCCAGACAGAAAATCAACAAAGAAACATCAGGCTGAATCTGCAGTATCGGCCAGATGAATCTAATAGATATTACGGAATGCTTCATCCAATGGCCGCAGAATACACATTCTTCCAATCAGCACATAGATAACTCTCCTGGATAGACCATACGTTAGGTTACAAAATAAGATTTAATTTTTTGATTGAAGTTATATCAAACATCTCTGGCAACACTGAAATAAAATTGCAAATCAATAACAAGAAGAATTTTAGAAATTAAATTAACACATGGAAATTAAACAATATGCTTCTGAATGACCAGTGGGTCAATAAAGAAATTAATAAGGAAACTGAAAAAATTACTTGAAACAAATGACAATGAAAACAGAACATACCAAAATATATGGGACACAGTAAAAGCATTACAGGGACACAGTAAAAGCATTACAAAGAGGGAAGTTTATAGCTATAAGTGACTACATCAAAAAAGAAGAAAAACTTTAAATAAATAACCTAATGGTTAATCTTAAAGAATTAGAAAAAATGAGAGCAATCAAAACACAAAATTAGTAGGATAAATAAATAATAAAGATTAGAGCAGATATAAATGAATTTGAAATGAAAAAAAAAACAATACAAAAGATCAGGAAACAAAAAATATGTTTTGAAAAGACAAACAATATTTGCAAACCTTTAGCCAGACTAATTAAGAAAAAATGAGAGAAGATCCATATAAATAAAATCTCCAAGCAAAGAAAAGGTTCAGACATAATGGCTCTTTGCTGAATTCCACCCAAACATTTAAAGAAGAACTAATACCAATTCTACTCACACTGTTCCAAAAAATGGAGGAGGAGGGAATACTTCCAAACTTATTTTACAAGGCCAGCATTACCCTGATACCAAAAACAGACAGACACATTAAAAAAATGAAAGAAAAACTACAGGCCAATATCTTGAATTAATGTTGATGTATAAATACTAGCAAACCAAATTCAACAACATATTTAAAAGATCGAATGTCATGAACAAGTTTGTTTTATCCCAGGATTCAAAGAATGTAAAACATATGCAGATAAATTAATGTGATACATTATAACAACCTAATGAAGAATGAAAAACCTATAATCATTTCAGCTGATGTTGAAAAAGTATTTAATAAAAGTCAACATTATTTTATGATAAAGTCCTCAATAAACTGACTATAGAAGGAATGTACCTCAATATAGTACAAACCATAATGCAATAGCCATGGCTAGTATCATACTGAATGAGGAAAATACTGAAAGACTTTCCTAAGATCAGGAACACAAAAATGCCCATTCTCTCCAATATTGTTGAGAATAGTACTGGAAATTCTAGCTAGAGTATTTGGACAAGAGAAAGAAGTAAAGGGCATCCAAATTGGAAAGAAAGAAGTCAAAGTATCTCTGTTTGCAGGGGGATGACTTTATATTTGGAAAAACCTATAGACTCCACCAACAACTGTATTAGAATTGATAAATTCAGTATAGTTGCAAGATGTAAAATCAACTTACAAAAATCAGCATTTCTACATGCCAATAGTGAACAAATCTGAAAAAAAAATCTCAAAAGTAATCTCATTTACAATAAATAGAAATAAATTAAAATAGGAATTTACTTAACCGAAGAAATGATCATCTCTTCAATGGTGATGCAAGAAATTGAAGAAGACATAACAAAATGAAAAGATATCCCATGTTTATGATTAGAAGAACCAATATTGTTAAATTTTTCCTGCTATCCTAAACAATCTACAGGTTGAATGAAATGCCTATGGAGGCTCGGAGCCATAGCTCATGCCTGTAGTCTGAGCACTTTGGGAGGCTGAGGTGGGCAGATCACAAGGTCAGGGAATCAAGATCATTCTGGCCAACATGATGAAACTTCATCTCTACTAAAAATACAAAAATTAGCTGGGTGTGGTGGCACACACCTATAGTCTCAGCTACTTGGGAGGCTGAATCAGGAGAATCACTTGAACATGGGAGGCAGAGGCTAAAGTTAGCCAAGGTCTGTCTGAAAAGAAAGAAAGAAGAAAGAAAGAAGGAAAGAAAGAAAGAAAGGAAGAAAGAAAAGAAGGAAAGAAGGAAAGAAGGAAAGAAAGAGAAAGAAAGAAAGAAAGAAAGAAAGAAAGAAAGAAAGAAAGAAAGGAAGAAAGGAAGAAAGGAAGAAAGGAAGAAAGGAAGAAAGGAAGAAAGGAAGAAAGGAAGAAAGGAGGGAGGGAGGGAGGGAGGGAGGGAGGGAGGGAGGAAAGATTTTGTATTGTTTCAACAAAACAATGAACATAATTGAAGCCCACTCCATGGACAAAGCATTTGTAAAATACTTATTATGTACCAAGTTACAGCATTGCAGGTCAACCTCAGGCTCCCACAGGGCCAGAATTTGTCCCATATCAGACAGCAGATTACAACATACAATTTCTGTGAGCAGGTAAATGTGAAAAATAGGACATGGTAAAAATTCAGTGGATCATGCTCAATTTCTTTTACCAAACTCACCAATCTGGAAAGTCACTTCTACCACTGGAAGGAGTCAGTGAGAGTGAAAAAATAGGTAGATGTAAATGTATCTGTGTGTGTGTGTGTGTGTGTGTATATATATGTGTGTGTGTGTATGTGTGTGTGTATATATAAAAATACATATATATGTGTGTGTTTATATATATGTATATACATACATACATATGCATATACATATGTATATATGTATGTATCTATATGTATGTATATATGTATATACATATATATACACACATACATATATATGTATGTATATACATATATATATACACTCACACACATATATGTATTTTTTTTCTTTTGTCACTGGACCATAATGCTCCTCTTTATCTTGAACACACTGTCTCACCGTCATTTATAACAGGAAATTACTGGTGGCAACAGTAGCCTATGTCTACATAGGACTACAGAAAAGTTTTCAGCTATCATGGCTCAAGTCCACTTTGCTCATGCTGTGAGGTTTTTCATCCCATGCTAAGTGTACAAGTCCAAAATTCACTTCTCTATGAGACTTAAAATGTCTACAGCTTGTATTTTCCTAGGTATGTGGCAAATTGAGGGGTTGTGAGTGGGTAGTTTCAGTTTCTACATTCGAATTTCTTCAGTTCACACACATCACAAGCTTGGTGCCAAGTTTCTTCATTAGTTCTCTGATCTTTATAATGAAAGGATTTATCTTCCACCTTTCATTTTCGGGACTCTGATACTTCCAAATTTTACCTTCCTCATTCCTCCTTCTTTGATATGAGCTACTTTTCAACCTCCATTCACATCCTTTCCCAGCATAGTCTTACCTAGACTTTGGATGTGAAAAAAAAATATTTTACTAGTATGCATCTGATTCTGCCTCTCTAGGTTAGTGGTTCCCAAGTTGTTAGTAAACTGTATGAGTAGATCCACTCAGAACAGGGGAAGGAAACTGTAAGGCAGGTTGCCTTGCCAGAATCAAACGGACACATTCATCACTCTCTGCGCCTGATAACTGCGTCATCACCGGAGCTCATTATCTGGCTTCCCCACATAGCTTCCCTGCACCCACCTCTGCTTACCATGCCCAAGCCCACACTCAGCACTAAATTATGCAGCCAATCTCCAGCCCACTGTTAAAAAACCCCCGCAAATAAATTTTTTAAAGAAGCCCCACCTTACCCTGCCCAGCAACAGCCTACCCCATATGCCCGTGGCAGGCTGGCGTACCCAAGGTCCTGCCCACCTACCAATGGCAACTAGTTTCATGTACTTCCTACTTTAACTCCATGTACTTCCTGCTCCTCGACGGCCAATAAAAATGCCTTCTCTTTGTTTCTCCAGTAGTCAATCAAGGCCCACTTACCCAAGGTCCCGCCCACCTACCAATGACAGCTAGTTTCATGTACTTCCTACTTTAACTCCATGTACTTCCTGCTTCTCAACAGCCAATAGAAATGCCTTCTCTTGATTTCCCCAGTAGCCAATCAATTTCCTGCCCTCCCCATAAAACCCCACACCCTGAACAGCCGGGCGTGACTTCTCTGGTCCTCCCTTGGACCACTGAAACTCGCCTGGGAGCTGAATAAATTAGCTTCTCACTTTCTTATACTTGCCTCAGTTTCCTCATTTTACCTCAGCAATAAATCTTACAGACAACAAAACTTTTGAGGTCCTATAGCAAGCAGAGGTCTACAGTGGTAGTCTAGGGGCCTGTTCAAAAATTGTAGTTGCCTTCATTGAAGCATGGAGTATTCGGAAGGAGATAAATTATGCCACGTGAGGCTTGAACAAGGTTTTCCTAACACAGTAGAAATCTTACAGAAGAAACAAATTCCCAGCTAGAATTTTCCAAAATTAGTACCTTTTTCACCACTCTTAAGACATTATTGGTCTAATAACTAGAACCCTAACCTAAAATTTAAAGGAGTTTTCTAATATAATAATTAAAAGCTAACATTTATTAATTATTTAAAATAGGTCGGTCATAACATTGAGCACTTCATATACATGATCTCATTTATTTCTCACAAGACCTCTATGAGGCAATTTTTAAGGTTCTTATTTTACAAATTAGAAAGCAGACTATAATATTAATCATTATACTCAGAAATTGAAGCAATTGAAGAATTGTCTCATCGATTTTTGGGGAAAAAATACTGAGTCAGAAAAGTTTTCAGTATTTATTGAAACTTGTGAAAATATCCACTAACTTAAAGAAGCAGAACTCAGAATTTAAAATTGCAGAAATATCTCTCCCCACAATCCCCAAAACAAAAATAATTGTACCTTTTTTTACATTATAGCCTCACCAAAATTTACGCTTTATAATTTCTATGACAATATAACTGAAAGAAGAGAAAAAATAAGAAAAAAGTGGATTTGGCTGTGAAGTAAACAAAAATATAAAGGAAGACAAGTAATTAAATAATGTGTAGTAGTAATTGATGCAATCTAAAACATTAAGAGGACTTAGTATACACCAGCAACTGTTCTGACCACTATAAATATATTAACTCATTTTATTCTGATAAAATCAAATTACTAGGATTATTATTTTTCCCATTTCCTAGATGAGGACATTGAAGCAAATAAATTTTGCTTTAATTATCACACAACTAGGAAGTGGTAGCATCAGGATATGGAGCCAGACAGAGTTCTCACTTGTAACTATTCTTTCATCTTGCTTCTTGAGTTACAAAATTAACATGTAACATTATAGGGCCTGAGAAAAATAACCTGGGCTCTGGAGAGAAGAGAGATTCTTAATTTCATTGTACTTTAGAATCTTTTCATACAAAATATGACAACTACACCACTTACATAGGAATGTTATTCTGAGAATAAAGGCCTGGTACATAGTTAGAAATGGCAAAGTTGTTATAAGTAATAAAGCACATTAAAAAAATGTTTTAGAAGCAGTGAAGAACAGAATTGACCCTGCAGAAAATTCAATCAATTACATATAGGAAAGGCATAATAAACAGTCTATGAGTATACTGGTAAATACAGTCAAAACAAACCTTTTACAAATTATTTAAAACTATGAAGCCCAGGAAGCAACCAATGCAAATTCAATTTATATCATTGAATTTGGATTATTTACATTTTACATTCTTTGTGTCAAATGTCATAAAATGTATTTTAAGAAATTTCTTTTTAAGTGTCAAATTTATTGGCATTTAATTTTTGTTAAGCTCATTGTTATCCATTTAACATCTGAAGGTTCAATAATAATGCCCTCTTTAAGGCTTGTTACTGGTAATTGGTAATATTTCTTCTTTTTCCATGATCAGTATTTAGGGTTTTATGCTTTTTAACAACTTCATTGAGGAACAAATGGCAAACAGTGAAAATCACACATTTAAAATGTACAATTTGATAAGATTTGGCATGCATCAACACCCATGAAATTATCATAAGCAAAATCATATATCCCTTACAAAAATTTTCCCCTTTTCCTCAATATTCCTCCTTCCTGCTGCTTCTCTCATCTCCCGTACATAACCGCCTGGCAAACAGTGATATATGTTCTGCCACTGTAGATTAAATCTTCATTTTCTAGAATTCTATATATATAGAATTACACAATATATATTCATTTTATTTAGCTTCTTTCACATAACATAATTATTTTGAAATTAATCCATCTGGTTATCCAATTCATAAATAGTATTCTGTTGTATAGATATGCCATACTTTGCTTTCTATACATCTGTTGATGGACTTTTGGGTTTATTGCAGTTTTAATTTATCATAAGTAAAGCAGTTAAAAGCAAGTATATGCAAGTATTTAAATGGGTCTATGCCTTAAGCACTTTTAGGGAAATATTAGTGGAATAGCTGGGTCATGTATTCATTGTACATTTACATTTTTAAGAAACTGCCAAATATTTTTATCAAGTAATACAGTAAGTATCATTTTATATTTCCACCAAAGGTGTATGGGAGTCATTCCACTTCCTCTTAACTAGCCAACACTTGACATTGTCAGTCATTTTAATTTTCTCTATTCCAATAGGCATGCAGTATTAACTCGTTGACATTTAAAGTTGCATGTTCTAATACATAGTGATGTTACGTGAATTTTTATGTGTTTGCCAACAATTCATGAGGACCATTCATGTCATATGGAATTGCAATTGTTAAAGGTTCAATTTCTGATTATTTATTATTTCTTATAAAAACTATCAATTTTATATGTTGATCTTATGTCTTAAACTTACTAGTTTAAGATTTACATATAAAATTAGGTATGGTTAAAATTTATATATTATATATAGTTCTAGGAGCATTTTAGTACATTCTTTGGGTTTTTATACTTAGATAATCATGTTACTGTTAATAAAGACAGTTTTACTTAATATTTTCCAATATATAAGTTCTTTTTCTTGTATTATTGCACTAGCTAAAACTTCTAATCCATTGTGAGAATTGTCAAAGAGTATATACTTACCTAGTTAACTATCTTAAATTGTAGATGGACATTGTAATTCTTTCTGTACTTTAAAGATGCTGTCCTCTTTTTTTCTTTTTTTGGCTTGCTTCTTTTTCTCTGACAAGAAATAATATATTTGTTTCTTTCTTTGTAATGTAACTTTTCTTTTTTCTATCTTCTTATGATTTTCTCTTTATCATTGATTTTGAGCAGTTTCTTTATAATATTATTCCTGAGCAATGGGCTCCCTTCCTGATGTGCAATACTATGGCACCAGCTTTTGAGAAGAGGAAAAGCTTTATTGGGAGTCACCTGATACGGAGACAGGAGACACTCAAATCAGTATTAAGCTGTGGTCTGGGGCAGCTTTTTTTTAACTGCATTTTAGGTTTTGGGGTACATGTGAAGAACATGCAAGATTGTTGCATAGGTACACACATGGCAGCATGATTTGTTGCCTTCCTCCCCTTCACCTATATCTGGGGCAGCTTTTTTGGACAAAGGGTAACTGTGAGGGAGATAGGAAAACACAATGAGGCATGATCTGATTGTGCCATGCAAAGAACTATTGTTGAGTTCTTGGGTTTTAAATTTGTACTGCAACAAAGCAAGACAACCCTCACCTCTCTCTCTCTGTCTCTCTCTCTCTCTCTCTCTCTCTCTCTCTCTCTCTCTCTCTTTTCTGGAGACAGGGTCCTGCTCTTTCCCCCAGGTGGGTGTACAGTGGTATTATCATAACTCACCATACCCTCAGACTCCTGAGTTCAAGGAATCTTCTCACCTGAGCCTCTTGAGTGACTAGGACTACAGATGCACGCCACCACACCTATCTAATTTTCAATATTTTTGTAGAGATTGGGTTTCACTATCCTGACCAGGCTAGTCTCAAACTCCTAGCCTCATGAGATCCTCCTGCTTCAGCCTCTTAAAGTACTGGGATTACAGGCAGGAACCACCATGTACTGGTGTCCCCTCCCTTCTTAATATGGTCCCTGTTCCTTGATCCAGATACTTAAGTTTCACCTGTGGTTGATGTTTCTGTTCTGGTTGGCTCTGGGATCATGACTCTGCCACACTTGGTTGATCTGGGCATTCTCAGATTACATAAGTTGCAATTCGGGGGTCCTTTGGAACTGAAAAACAACCCATCATTTTGCTACATTTCATAACTAACACAGTTGAAACAGATTGAACTGTTTTTGCAGGTACAATATAGACATTTTAGTTAGCAATGGGTTTTGGTGCATGTGCGTGTGTGTGTTGGATATTTGGGTTTGTAGTTTCCCTCATATTTGGAAGATATGTGGCCTTTTTTAAAAGTTTTTGTTTATTTGTTTTCTACCCTCACCCACTGACAGCTTACTGATATTTGATTTGTCATCTCCTTTTTGTTTTCCATTTTGAATCGTTTGTATTGTTGTGTCAATGTTAACTAAGATTTTCCCTACAATATCTAATCTGCTACTAATCAAATCAAGTATTTTTTATCACAAGCATTTTGGTTTTCATCCCTAGAAATTTAAGCTTGAAAATATAGCATAGCTATATAGGTAGATATTGATACAGAGACAGAGACATATAGGTATATCTCAAATGCAAATCTTTTATGACTCTACTTAAGATGTGAATGTTTTCCTCTAGTTCCTTGAACACATAACAAGTGAAAGACAATTGGACATATGAGAGAGTATGGATACAGTTATATATCTCTAATCACTTTTCTAATGCCCTTGTCTATTATTTCTATCATCTGTTTCATGTATGTATCAGTTTAATTTTTCTCGTAAATTTCCCAATCTTTTTCAAAATTTCATGCAAATATCATTGCATGATTATCAGTTTTTGACTGGATTGAAGACATTGTATATGTTACATTTATAAATGCTGGACATTTTTGTACTTCTACAAATATTTCTTTCTTTGTTCTGAGATACAGTAAAGGTGGTTGGAAAGAGACTGATCCTTTTAGGTCTCGTTTCTAATATTTCTTAGGGAGTACTAGAGCAATCTTTCTGGACTAATGGCTCACCCTCTTCCTACTGAGGCAAAAATCTTATTACTTATGTAAATCATGAAGTTTTGATTGATAGTAACACTTCATTCTCCATCCTGTGAAATGTCTGAGGATTGCATCTGTCCATCTTTTTAAGAAGTTCTTACTCCAGTCTTCAGTACTTTCCTCATATGCATGCTATGGAGACCCTCTGCAGAATACCACCTCTCTATTTCTGTGAATAGCTCTTTACGTTCTTATCCTCTACCGTGAAAACTAGCTATTTTGGAGTCCCTGTATTCTCAACTAGGTATCTTCAAATCAGAAAGACTACTATGCTCTGCCTAGAACTACTCTAGTGACATGGTCTGAAAAATCTAAGTGGTAAACTAAGGTTACCGTAGGGATATTTCTCAGAAATCACTAATTGCAGTATCTTTAAAAGTGTTTTTTTAATATATATTTTGAATTTTTTTTTCAGGTGGAAGCATACATCTATTTTTTATTACTCCGTCTTGGCTGCATGCAGAAATAAGTTCATTATTTTCATCAATCTTTCAAATACTCAACTTTAGGGTTTATTTTGGTTTTCTATTCAATTAATGTTATCTCTCTGTTTTATTTTTCCCTTTCTTTTGCTTACTATAACTTTAATTTATTTTGTCTGGTTTCTTCAACTTATCAGAATACTGAGGTTATACTCGTCTTAGTTTCTCATATGCATATTGAAAGCTGTAACTGTTACTCTAATAATTGGTTTGGCTACAGTCCACATTTTCTGACATATTAGTTTTTTATTTTTGTTCAATTTCACATAACTTCTAAGTTTCTGTGGAATTTTTCTTGCTTTGTTTTCAAATATATGTGTGGTTTCTTAAAATTTTTAAATTTTAATTTGTAATTTACCATTGCTCTTAAAATCTACTGTATGATTTTTAATACAGTGAATTATTTGTATAGTTATCTATTTAGGACATTTTTGATCTTTTGTTATTAGCACGTGCATCTAGAATTGTTAGGCCTTCCTGATGAATTGATGACTTTATCATTTAATAAAATATCACCCACCCAAATCTCACCTTGAATTGTAATAATCCACACATTTCAAGGGCAGGGCCTGGTGGAAATAATTGAATCATTGGGGCAGTTTCTCCTATATTGCTCTCATGGTAGTGAATAAGTCTCACCAAATCTGATCATTTTATAAATGGGACTTCCCCAGACAAGCTCTCTGTTGCCTGCCACCATGTGAGAAGTGATTTACTCCTCCTTGCCTTCCACCATGATTGTGAGGCTTAGCCAGCCACGTGGTACTTTGAGTCAATTATACCTTTTTATTTATAATTACCCAGTTTTTATTATATCTTTATTAGCAGCATGAGAAGAGATTAATACAGTAAATTGGTACTGGTGGAGTGGGGTGCTGGCTGCTGTGAAGATACTTGAAAATAAGGAAACAACTTTGGAACTAAGTAGCAGGCAGAGGGTGGAACAGTTTGGAGGGCTCAGAAGAAGGCAGGGAACTTCTAGAGATTTGTTGAATGGCTTTGACTAAATTGCTGACAGTGATATGGAAAATAAAATCTAGGGTGAGGTCATCTCAGAGGAGATGAGGAACTCGTTGGGAACTGGAGTAAAGGTCACTCTTGCTATACAAAGAGACGGGTGTCATTTTATCCCTGCTCCCTGCCCTAGCGATCTGCAGAATGTTAAATTTGAGAGAGACGATTTCAGGTACCTGGTAGAAGAAATTTCTAAGCAGCAAAGCATTCAAGATGTGACAGCATGACAGTTTGAAAAATTTTCAGTCTTATAATTCAGTATAAGAGAAAAATCTAATTTCTGGAAAGAAATTTGAGTGGGCTGCAGAAATTTGGATAAGGAAGGAGTAGCCAAATATTAATCACAAAGACAAGAGGCAGAATGTCTCCAGAGCATGTCAGAGATCTTCATGTTAGCCCCTTACATCACAGGCCTAAAGGCCTAGGAGGGAAAAATGGTTTTGTGGGCTAGACCCAAGGCATCCCACCTCTATGCAGCCTCCAACCATGGTGCCCTGCATCCCAGCTGTTTCAGCTCCAGCCATGGCTACAAGGGACCAATGTATAGCTCAGGCTGTTGCTTCAGAAGGTACAAGCCCCAAACCTTGGTGGTTTACACATGATATTGGGCCTGTGGGTACACAGGAGTCAAAAATTGAGGTTTGCAAACCTCTGCCTAGATTTTTGAGGATGTATAGAATTGCCTGGATGCCCAAAGAGAAGCTTACTACAGTGAGGGGCTGGCCTCATTGAGAACCTCTGCTAGGGCAATGTGGAAGGAAACTGTGACATTTGAGCCCCCACACAGAATCCTCACCGGGGCACTGCCTAGTGGAGCTGTGAGAAGAGGACCACCATCCATCTGATCCCAGAATAGTAGATCTACCAGCATCTTGTACTCCACACCTGGAAAAGCCAGAGACATTCAGTGTCAGCCTGTGAAAGCAGCCAGTAAGGGTGATGTACTCTGCAAAGCCACAGAACAGATCTGCTCAAGGCTGCAGGACCCCACCTCTTACATCAGTGTGACTTGGATATGAGAAATGACATCAAGAAAGATCATTTTGGAACTTTAAGGTTTAAAGACTGCCCTGTTGAAGTTTGGACTTATGAGGCCTGTAGCCCCTTTGTTTTGAGCAATTTTTCCCATTTGGAATGTGTATATTTACCCAATGCCTGTATCTCCTTGTGTCTGAGAAGTAGCTAACTTCCTTTTGATTTTACAGGCCCAGAGGCAGAAGAGATTTACCTTGCCTTGGATGAGACTTTTCACTTGGACTTTGGAGTTAATACTGGCATTAGTTAAGAATTTGGGGGACTGTTGTTGGGAAAGCATGGTTAACTTTGAAATGTGAGGACATGAGATTTGTGAGGGGCCAAGAAAGGTATGATATAATTTGGCTGTGCCCCTACCCAAATCTCACCTTAAACTGTAATAATCCCCACATGTCAAGGTGGGGCCAGGTGGAGATAACTGAATTATGAGGCACTTTCCCCCATACTGTTCTCATGATAGTGAATAAATCTCATGAGATCTGATGGTTTTATAAATGGGAGTTCCCTGCATGAGCTCTCTTTTGCCTACTACCATGTAAAATGTAACTTGCTCCTTCTTCCCTTCCACCATGATTGTGAGGCCTCCTTAGCCATATGGAACTGTAAGTCAATTACACCTTTTTCCTTTGGAATTACCCAGACTTGGGTATGTCATTGTTAGCAGCATGAGAATAGATTAATACAGTCTTTCTGGAACTCTACTTTGTTAGTGTTACTATTACAAAATTAGTACTTTGGTGCATGGCTTAGTCTTGATATATTGTTTTTACCCTATTGTTTCCACTGTCCGTATCTTTATATTTACTGTGGGTTACTTGTGAATAAAACATACTTGGATTTTGTGTTTTTGTGTGGATTGAGCAATTCTGCCTTTTTTTCAATGTGTTTATTTTATTGATACTTGATGTAATTTTTGATATAGTTGATCTTAAGTCTATCATCATGGTAATTGTTTCTGAATTATTGAATTATTATTTTTTTTTTATTCTTCATTGCCTGTAACCTTTGGATTTAAATCATTGTTTTTACTCTTCCTTTCTTTCTCTTCCCTCAATTTTTTAGCTATAAGTTGTTTTGTTATTTTTGGTGGTTGTTCTAGAAATTACAGTATGAAACTTTAAATCACCATAGTTTATCTTAAAATAATATTACACTGCTTGTTATGCAATACTGTAAAATAACAGCTGTGCAATTCAATAGATGACTCCCCACCTCCTGTTTTGTTTTTAGTTCTCTGCTTATATTTTTACTTTTGTTTTACCTCTATGTACATTACAAACTCTACAACATTTGTTATAAATTTTCTTTTAAAGAATGTATTTTTAAAAATTATACAAATTCACACAAATACACACATTGAATTTTATGTTTATCCAAGTTTATATTTATTTTAGTGTTCTTCATTACTTCCTACATGTGCATAATTCCATCAGATTTCATACATATAATTTTCTCTCATTTTCAGAACATCTAATACTACCTCGTATAGGTATTCTGAGGTTATATTCTTTCAGCTTCTGTGTAACTTGAATATGCCTTAAGTTGTAAGAATATTTTTGCTAATATGGAATTCTGATTTGACAAGATTTTTCTTCTTTTAACTCTTTAAAGATATGGTTTGACTATCTTATAGCTTTGTTTTCTTTTCTTGCCCCTCTTATCATTATTCCAATGTTTATAGTATGTCTATTTTCTCTGACTGATATTAAGATATGTGTCTATAATTTAGTTTTTAGTAGTTTATATGATGTGTATATATGTGTTTTTATTTGTGTGTGCATTGAAGTTCAGTTCCACTGGGTAGTTTCTGAATAACACGGAGAATCAACTTTATAATTTTTAATTTTTCCTTTAAAATGTAAGAAGCCAAAGCAAATATCTATTGAATCTTATCAGTCATACTTTAGGAGGAACTCCAAAGATATTAAGTATCTGTATTAGTTTGCCTCATGCTACTAATAAGGACACACCAAAGACTGGGTAATTTATAAAGGAAAATAGGCTTTATGTACTCTCAGTTCCACATGGCTGGGGAAGCCTCACAATCATGATGGAAGGTGAAAAAGGATAAAGGTACATTTTACATGGTGGCAGGCAAGAAAGAGAGCATGTGTATAAGAACTCTCCTTTATAAAACCATCAAATCTCTTGAGACTTATTCACTATCATGAGACCGGCACAAGAACGACACAACCCGCTGATTCAATTACCTCCCACCAGGTCCCTCATGTGACATGTGGAAATCATGGGAGCTACAATTCAAGATTTGGGTGGGAACACAACCAAATCATATTAGTGTTCATTTCTGTGCAACCTTAACCACAGGATATGTGGGCTCCTTTGCCTTCAAAAAAAAAAAAAAAAAAAAAAGCAAACGTGAATGCTGTGATGGGATTTTGGTAGCATGCTAAGGGTCGTGCCATATGATCCTCAGCTAAAATCCATCCTAGGCCAAAATAACATAGAGTGAGAAACATAATTGTCTATGCTGCACATTTAAACACCTGATCTAAGTCTATGTTTTTTCTTGTATCTTATACAATGACGATAAATACAGTGCTGTCTCACAAAGTATATTTCATCTGCAAAATCATGTAATAAATTTGTTACATCTCTGAAAATTTATCTAGGGAATTGATAGAATAATGGCATGTGTCAAAAGTTATCATTAGTAACTTTTAAATAGAAATTCTATGATATCCATGACATCCAGAGTTCAAATAGAGACTTTATAATTTCATTGTGTAGTCAATATCATATACTGCTTCCAAATACATTTTAATATACAAACTCAAAATCAATGTGATTTCAGTAAATCTTAATGTAAATTTTAATATATGATATTCTAAATCACGATGTTTGTGTTATTAAATGTGATTGCATCACTTTACTAAAAAATTTACTCTTTCTTCATCAAAATCTATAAGACTTTACTGACAGCATTGACCTTTCTTCATCCCGAATTTCAATAGTAAAAAGTGTTTTGGAAAAAATCAATTAGGACACAGGTTTCAAGTGTTCAGTGGAAATATATATTCAGTACATATACTGAAGATCATATATTCAGTAGGATTTTGTATTTTCATTTCGTCTTCCCTTAAGTAATGCAGCTGTAAGAGTACAAAATAGTTAATTTTGTGATTTTTTATTTATTTTGGGTCCCTATGTTCAATCAAATTAGTATTTTATAATGCATATAGATAAAAAATAAACTGAGATAAAAGAATACAAATGCACACTAAGGAAATAAAAATTCCAGAAACAGAACAAGTTTTACATAGGTATGTGATGGATAATACTGAGTGGCAACTCGACTGGATTGAAGGATACAAATTATCGGTCCTGGGTGTGTCTGTGAGGGTGTTACCAAAGGAGATTAACATTCGAGTCAGTGGTCTGGGAAAGGCAGACCCAATCTTCATCTGGGTGAGCGCCATCTAATTAGCTGCCAGTGTGGCCAGAATGTAAAGCAGGCAGAAAAATATGAAAAGGCTAGACTGGTTTAGCTTCTCAGCCTACATCTTTCACCTGTGCTGGATGTTTCCTGCCCTCGAATATCAGATTCCAAGTTCTTCAGCTTTGAGACTTCAACTTGCTTCCTTGCTCCTCAGCTTGCAGACAGCCTGTTGTGGAACCTTGTGATCGTGTGAGTTAATATTACTTAATAAACTCCCTTTATATGTGTATGTGTATATATATACATATATATGTATGTATATGTGTTTTGGGAATATATACACATATATATGTACATATGTTTTAGGAAAAAATCAATTATGACTCAGGTTTCAAGCATATAGTGGAAATACATATTCAGTATATATATTGGAATAGATGTATATGTATAGGTATACATACACATGTAAGCGTGCACACACACACACACACACACACACACACACACAAATATATCCTATTAGTTTTGTCCTTCTAGAGGACCCTTACTAATACAAGGTATTTGGTAAATTTTGGAAAAATAATTTCTAATTGGGCATTTTAGAAAAATATTTCCAAATTAGGAAAAAAGAAGGCACTATTTAATAAATGTTATTGATAGACATAGTCAACCACTGAGAAAATAATAATTTAGAGCATAAGAAACTGTACACCATTAAAGATTTAACTATAAAAAAACATAAAACCATAGCCTATTAAATAAGATAATAGCTAAATACTTTCGATTGAGGGAAGCTTTTCAAAGAAAAAATACCAAAGGCAGTTTCCACAGAGAAAATATTTAATAAACTTAAAAACGAAAAAGGGGTGTCATAAACACCATAAGATTAAAAGACAAACATAATTTAGTTTTTAAATATTTGTACTATATGTGTTACAAAAAATCCCTACTATATAAAAAAGTAAAGAAATATATAGTAGTATACATACAATGAGATTAAGCTTTAAGTGTTCTTTTTGTATGGTTTAAGATAGGAAATAGAGAAATAAATACAAAGAGTACAATAAGTAATAAGTATAATAAGATACTACAAGTGGAATTGATACAAGCCAACAACTCTCCATATATGTTATTGTTTCAATTAAAAATATATTAGACACTATATTTGGCAAAAATAAAACCTTCTACTCTCATTCAACTTGCAATGTGCTAGAAAGACAATATTCAGGTAACCCATTGTCTTATGGCCAAGTGCTACAAAAAAACCCACCATTTTATTGCCCTTACAGATTGTGTAGGTGGCAGTTTGGATCAGGCAGAGGGGATTGTTTATCTCGAGTGCCCAATGTCTGGTGACTTATCTAAGAAAAGCCTAGAACTGTAGGGTGGAATCATCTGCACTAGACAATCCTTTAGGTCAGCTGGAATGACCCACAGGCTGAGCTCAGCTGGAACTGGTGAGCAGATCCCCTGTGTATGACTTCTCCATGTGGTCTGGGCTTCTCACAACACTGAGGCTGGATTCCGAGATTAAAGTGTTCCTACAGTGAACCTTCTAAAGGAATCAAGCAAAAGTTGCCAGGCTTTTTAAAACCTAGCCTCAGAAGCCACGTGGCATTGCTTGAAGCAGTCAGGAACCGCCTTGATTCAAGAGGAGAAAAACTAGACTGTGCTTCTTGATGGGAGTGGACTGTAAAGAAGAGAGTGTAAAATAGAAAATATTGTTAAGACTATCTTTGGAAAATATAACCAGCCACTGAAAATATGAATTAAAACCAATAGGATTTAATTTTAGACAGTAATAAAGAGTGAGTCTGCTGAGATACCTTTTAGAGAAGTTATCTCAGAAGAAGCCATGCTTAGGCAGAGACGTGGATGATTAAAAAGAATGAATCATGCATATATGTGGGAATACCACATCCCAGCTGAGGCAACGCTTAATATGATGTCCCTGAAATGGAGAGAAATAAAGCCTGTTTGTTTGAAAATAAACTAAAGAAATGATCAATGTGTCTAAATGAAATGAAACTAAAGCAGAGAAAGAAAAGAGATAATGAAAGAAGTAGCAGGACCCAAACACCAAACAAAACAAAAAGTAAGTAATGCAAATACATATGGAATTTAATGTAATTGTAATTGGAAGGCAATGGGGAGTTTTAACCACAGTGAGTAAGGCAATCTAATGTATTCTTTCACAAAGGTCACTCTTGGTGTTTCGCAGAGGAGTAAGGGTGAAAGTGGGGTGTCTACTGAAATCTAATAGAATAAGCCCAGGGGCAGAGGTTAATGACACCACCGATGGGGATAATGAAGCAGGTGGGGAGGAGAGGCCAAAGGACGGTATGTTTTGTTCATAAAAGATGAGAAAACTTGCTCATGAATTGAAAGTGGCATTGAAAAGAAAAAGGGGAATCAAGGATGACTTCATAGCATTTAGAAAATAATTTCTCAGTAAATTGTGGTGCTATGAATTATGATGGGGAAGGCTGAGGTAGAGAAAACTTTGAATGGAGATGAAGTAAAAGTTTTTTTTGAACGTGTTAACTTTGGGATAACCCATTAAATGTCTAACATGTCTTATAGGCCAGTAGATGTACTGGAAACAACGTCAGGAGAAGAGTAGAAGTATGGCATTCTTCAACATCTAGTATATGTGACTCAAAAATACATAAAAATTAAGTAATGAATCACATAAAAACAATTATGAAATTCAAGAAATAATAACTTAGAAACGTGTTTCTATTTAAATGTTTATAATGTTACACATTATAAACTCACGGGGTCAATTTTTACTACTAAATCATGTCCTTTCACTAACAAATAAGAAATTACAGGAGAAAAAGAATATAGGCCTAAAAGTGTCAATATTAAGAAACAAGCTCAGTTCCTTACAACATTTAACTGATTAATGTTATCAAGGTCAATGTCCAGAGACTACATTCTGCTTGCCTCCTCATTTCAGTATTCAGCTAAACTCTAAAGAAATACATTCAGAACAAAATACTTCTACAACCCAGATTATCTTTCCCCTCATCCCCAGATCCTACCCTCCTATGATTTCCAGAGTGCTTAAGAGGAGAGTGTTTTGAGTTGAGAGATCGGTATGCTTGATAGAGTGTATCCCTTAGTCAGCTAAATGGCCTTTAGAACCTGTTTCTTTCCTTCCTGAGGCTTGTGAGCCAAAAGATTTTCTCAGATACACTCCTGAGAATGAAAGAATGAGATGTTACATGGTATGTTCCATTCTAGAAAATATTTTTTCATTTGCAAAAAAAATTCAGCAAACATTCTCTATGATAAAAGTAGTGAAAACACCAGGAAACATAATTACAACTTCTGGTAATAAAGAATCATAATTAATAAAAGATTAATAAAGCAAGATTTAATCATTCTTAAAATTCCAGTGTTCAGTACGTTTATTTACATAGATGCATACCTTGATATTATTATGGGTGATGGCTACAAAATACTTTATCATTAAGAAATGCAGCTTAATATAGTGGTTAGGAGCACAGCAGTTTCTGTAGTCAGACATCTTGAGTTTGAATCCTAGCTGTGCTACTGCCAGCAATGTAATCCTGGTCAGGTTATTAAATTATCTGTGCCTCTGTTTCCATGTATGTAAAATTATTGTCACATTAATAATTAATAAAAATAAACATTAATAGAATCTTCCTCAGAGGGTTATGTAGGGGTACTGAATATTTATATATTTTCATAGGAGTAAAGCACTTAGAACAGAAAATGGCACATAGTATGCACTATGCCAGCTTAGCCTATGTATTAGCTATTATTTCTTCTCATTGTTCACCTTAATGTGCACCCTATTTAAGAGAATATTATATCAACACGTGGTCCACACAGGTCCTTTAGCTTTCAAAAACCACATAGATACTTTGGTTTAGGAATTCTTTCCTAAGTGGCAATCTAGAATACTGAGTTAAAATGTCCATCCCACATTTAGTGGTGACAATGACATTATGCAGAATATTACAGGGGGTGGGTAGAAAACAACATTAATTTTTTCTTAGAAATATAAAAATTACTACTTTGCTACCTATTTGCCTGTTACAAATGTGTCAAGAATAAATAAATAATATCCGAGGACTGCTTTGAGTGCCTAATAAAGTGTATATATCTAGTCATCAAGCACTAGGCTGACTGTTATATAGCTAATGTATCTTTCAATTCTCATAACAACTTTAAACGAAATGTATTATTTGACCCATTTTACAAATAAAACCACTCAAGAAGATAAATGTATTCCCCAAGTCCCATAGATGGCAAAAAAATGACACTGAGATTTGACTCCAAGATCCATGCATACATATGGCAATAATTATTCCAAAATATAAAGAAAGTCATAGTATTATCTTTGTCCATTAAAGTGTCTAGAATTATACAAAAGCAGTTTCTCATTTGGTTTGCAAATAGAGATTATTCCACATGAGATGTTGATTTTTGGCCTCATTCATTAAAAGAGAGTATTTTAATCGAGTATGAGATAGGAAAGTATATTTCAGTACAAATAGCCTTGAATTGGAGGATGAGTGACTCTAATATATATGGGAGTTTGGCCAGGTGCAGTGGCTCAAGCCTGTAATCCCAGCACTTTGGGAGACTGAGGCAGGCAGATCACTTGATGTCAGGCATTCAAGACCAGCCTGGACAACATGGTGAAACCCTGTTTCTACTAAAAATACAAAAATTAGCTGGGTGTGGTGACGTGTGCCTGTAATCCCAGCTACTTGGGAAGTTGAGGCAGAAGAATTGCTCCCACCCAGGAGGTGGAGATTGCATTGAGCTGACATTGTGCCACTGCATTACAGCCTGGGCAATGGAGTGAGATTCCATCTTGAAAACAACAACAGCAACCACCTATGGGAGTTTGAATTGTTAAAATAAAAACTTTAGACAATTTAAATTTAGAGTTCATTTGAGCAAAGAATGATTTATGAATTGAGCAACACTCTTAACCAGGAGAGGTTCAGAGAGCTCCACTCAACATGGGCAGGAAGTATTTGTAGACAGAAAAAGGAAGGGCCACAGAGAAACAGTGTGATTGGTTGCAGCTCAGCATTTTCCTTATTTGGACATGGCGTGATGAGGTTTTTGCCTTATATTGACAGGTCTGATCAGTTAGCAGTCTGTGTTGGGTTAAAGCTTGGCTGCTATAAATTGGCTGAGAGTTAGCTATGTGGTACAAGTATAGACTCTTAGTTCCTTGCAATTTGTTTATACTAAGTTTGGTTGCAGTTCACTAGGTATAGAGGGAGCTTTATACCAAGTTTAATTTAATTCAACAGTGAATAATTATTGAAACATTAATAGATCTCAGTTTCCTCAATTTTAACGTAGAATGCTATATACAAATTTCTATACTGTGATTTAGTCAATGACACTCAGAAAAGATGGGTGAATGGATTTGTTTTGTACATGGTGTTGAAATTCTGTCTTTAGAAAAAAGGTGTACACTTTTTAAAAAGTCATTGCATTCGATAATTTACACAGGGTTAATTATCTGTAAGCATTAGGAAAACTTCTCTGCCAGGTAAAATGTTTAACTTTTTCTGTTAATCTCTTCACATAATACTTCCTGAAACCATGCTGCGTATTTATTATTATTTCAATATTATTGAAAGAAAACTCAAGTCCAAAAACATACACAAAATATCCAATATACAAAGCCAATAAACCATAAAGCTACATTTCAGACTCAGATCTGTCAAAATGCACATTATTTTCACTACACTTATAGTGCACTTCTATATGGCTGTTAAAAAGCATGAAGGTGGAGTTCATTTGAGTTAATTCTCTTGACAAAAGAGGCATCTGGTTAGAGGATGAACACCCCCCAAATATTTGATTATTGTGTTATGAACATATACATTGTTAGATATTTGAAAAATCTATTATACGGACTGTCCATAGATCTTCCATTTGAAATGCTACCGTCCTAGTCATTTCCTTAGCATTTACTAAACACAATCCTATTTGCTGATTATTTATCTGGCACTTCCCGGGGTACTCACTAAAATGCAAGCTGCCTCATCTGGAAGATATACTTCATGGTCTATCAAATGAATGCAAATGTTCACAGATTCGAACTCAGCCTCTGCTGTGGAAATAACTCCACTTGAGCTAACATAAATAATGCAGTCTTTCCTGTAGCCACTCACTTCTTTGATGATAGCTAAAACCTATCTTCTCAAAGAGATGGCCATGTGATTGAATGATTACATGGGCTTTCTGGTTTACACAGTTTTTAATCCTCTTCATGGATGAGATGTTCATATCTTCAATAGTGATTATTGTCTTCTTTTTACCTGAAAAATTCACGGTTCTCCCACGAGACAACGAAAATGCAGAATGTCTTGAGAACTGTCAGAGCAAAACCAGAAACAAAAAAATATTTCTATTTATAAATTTGAAATAAAAGTTCTTGCTACCCACAGAATGATCTGCATTTGACTTAATTGTCATTAATACAAACTCTTAAGAGATTACATCAGCTGTTGAATTTACTAAGTCCTAGACTTTTTATAAAAGCTTATTACTTGCCACATATGGGAATTGTGTCTGTATCTATTCTTAGCTGACTATCAAAATTCAAAACCTCATTTAGCCTTGAATAGCACGTTCACTAATGTTGATAGCTAAAATCACAGTATTGAAAACCTAAAATCGGCCCTCTGATTTTATACGAGAATATCATATCCTTTAATCTAATAAGGAATAAGATAAAGGAATATCCTTGAGAATTGTATAACGTCATCCCTCCAGAATAACCAAAGGTAGCCCTTAGGTTCCTCTAAATTTAAGGGCATGAGTTTTCTTTTCACAATATGCTCTGTATGTAGTTGACTTCTCTTCAAAGTCACCTTCTTATAAGAAAAGGCTTTCCAAATCTCCTCTCCCCTAGGAATATATCCCTTTCTTCTTCCCCAAATCAAGGCTTAAAACTTTCAGGACATGAAAAACTCTTTTAAAGTTCCCCAAGCTCTAAAAAAAATGAATCTGTTTTTATTTGCTTTCAAATAGAGAAACAGTAAAATGTTTAGAAATTGTATTACGTGTGCTTATTTTCAGTTTCTTTTTTTTAAATTCTAGAATTATTTTCTATTTTTTTCTGAAGGAAAAATAACTCTCAACAGAAAACAAGAAAATATAAAAGGTATGGCAGGAAGAATTACTGTTACTAAGATGCCTTCTTTAGAGTAATGTTAGGGGTTTTGGTTTTTCTTTTTTTCTTTTTTCTTTTTTTTTTGCTATTGCTGCTTCTGCTGCTCTTGTTTTAATTCTAGTGGCAATTACTATGTACAGACTTAAACTACAAACTCTCTCCCACTGAGTATATGGTAGCTGATATCTTTACTCAATTCTTACAGTTTGAGCTGCTGATATATTTTGTTTTATTTAGCCTGGCTCCTTGGCATTTCCCATAGGCTTGCATAGAATAGGGTCAGCCAAGGATTTGAACTGTGGTCCTTCAATATCCACATGGTTTGGTTCTAGGACCCCTGAGGATATAAAAATCCACATATGTTCAAGTCCCTTACATAAAATAATGTAGTATTTGCATTTAACCTATGCACATCCTCCTATGTACTTTAAATGATCACTAGATCGTCTCTTTATTCCATATACAATGTAAATGATGTGTTAACAGTCATTAATATTATTTTTCATTGTTTCACAGTTTTTTTCTTCAAATAATTTTGAAATGTGACATCTGTGGATGTGGAACCATGAAAATGAAGTGCTGATTATACTCATATTTAGTGTCTCACCATTTCTGAGGCTTTCTTGATTATTGGAAATACACTCTCGATTTACTGTTTCTTTGCCAAATTTTGGTGTTGTCTTACTATATCTTAAGCCTGTCAGACTTCAACTTCGTTCTGACCAAGTTGTAGATGGGTTGGAGATTGTGGTTTATTAAAAAGGAACAAAAAAAAAGAAGATATGCAGTGATCAAATTCACAAATTTCAACTTACATCTTTTCTGGGTTCTCCTTGTTTTTGTTTGTTTTTCTAGTTGAAATATTTCAGAAATAACTCTGCTTTGGTTTCTGTCTTCCTATGTCTTTTCACAGTTTGGTTTTTTTTGAGACTGACTCTTGCTCTGTCACCCAGGCTGGTGCACAATGGCGCGATCTTGGCTCACTGCAGCCTCTGTCTCCTGGATTCCAGTGACTCTCCTGCCTCAGCCTCCTCAGTAACTGGGATTACAGGCACATGCCACGACACCTGGATAATTTTTGTATTTTTAGTAGAGACAGGGTTCCACTATGTTGGCCAGGCTGGTCCTGAACTCCTGATCTCAGGTGATCCTCCAGTCTCAGCCTCCCAAAGTTCTGGGATTATAGGTGTGAGCCACTGTGCCCAGACAGTTGTTTTTTCAATAATGTGTATTTTTCAAGATTTCACCTCTGACCTGTAGGAGAGCTGACTCACTTCTTCATTCTACCACCTTGCTATTACAGAAGATTTTTAAACTTGGCTTTTTTATATGAGATAAATTGTCTTCTCTTTTTTAAAAACACACAGTTCATTTGAGTTTCTGTCACTCCCTGATGGAAGGATTAAATGAATTGATATAGTCAACATGCTTAGAACAGTGTTTGGCTTATAATATTATAAGTTATCAGCACGTTACCTATCTTTTTAATCATTTGTTTTAGAGTTCTCCAAAGAAATAGAATTGTTGGTATAAGATACATAGAGATCTGTAAGAGGAGATTTATTATGAAAATTGGCTCACATGGTTATGGAGACTAAAAAGTTCTGTAATGTGCCCTGTCTGCAAGCTGGAGAACCAGGAAAGCCAGATGCATAATTCAGTCTGAATTTGAAGGACTGAGAAGCAGAGGAGCTGATGACGTAACTTCCAATCTGAGGCCACGGGTCTGCCAAAGGTGGAGGCCTGGCTGGTCTAAGTCCCTGATGTCTAAGGCCTGTTAACCAGTAGCTCCTGTTTTTGAGGGAAGGGAAAGAGAGATGTCTCCGCTAAAGAAGTGAACGCAAATTCACCCTTCATTTCACTCTCTTCCTATTCAGGCCCAGAAGAACAGGTTGAATGATTCATGCCTACATTGGTGACAGTGAATCATCTTTATTCAGTCTGTAAATTCAAATGCTAGTCTATTCTGGTAAAACCCTCTCAGACACACTTAGAAATAATGTTTTAGGCAAGCTGATTCATAAAATTTACCATTGCATTATTATTATTGTAGCTTTATTCAAGCCCATGAACCACTCCTGCTCTACAGAGTTAAGAATGCTCTTGTTACTAATCCACAAGTTCAAGGAACTTCCCACATGCCAGGAAGAGAACTATAAAGATAAGAAGATACTGAGTTTGATGGTGTCTGCTCACCATGCAAAATCTTTATATTTCATATTCCAGATCAGATGCTAACTTCTAGGGGAAACCTTTCCATAATTATTAGGCAGATTTTTTTCCATTTAAACATACTTTCTTTTAGCAGTTATCTTGTTTTATAATTTTTATTTATTTTTTTTTAAATCCAGGTTATAATGTAATTTCAGGGAAACTGTTTCTCTGTCTTCTGTGTACACCTGCATATTCAAGGTTTCCTTTTTATACTCTATGCAAATTATCCCTGCTATGAGGATTATAATTAGTTTTATTAGAATTTTTTTCATTATAACACTTTTTTATATGCCTAAAATATTCTGTCAGTTCCTCAGAAATTTCAAATCCACTCAATTTTTATGGTTTAGTGAATTGAACAGCTGGCTCATATCACTCATTACACTCTAAGAAGGTGACATCGTTTCTATATTCTGGGAATATTTTATATCCTTAAAATCTATGATAGCACTCTCTATCCTTCAACCTGATAATACTACTTTCAACTCTCTTACAGCCAAACATCCACACAAAGATAATATATTTTCAGTCAAAAGCACTCAAATTTCCACGATGATCACTGGAGCCTGTTTTATAAACATTACCATCTCTTGCAATTTTGGCTCTATCGTTAGAGTTTTATGCTTCTCGCTCTAAACAATGCTTTTTGGGGTTGAAATTAGATATTTTTCAATTCTCCTTTTCATATACCACACTACATTTCAGACAAATCTCCCACTCACACTCAACAAATACTCTCCAGTTATAAACCCTAGGACTGTGTTTGTCAAGTTAGATTATATATTATTACATTTTGATCTGCAATCCAATGCATTCCAATACTTTTACAAAATGCTGTAAAATCAATTGCTATAAAAATAGCATGCACTTACATGGTGCAACAATGTCAAACTGCTATGAAAGATTTTAAATGCATACCCTAAATGTTAGTATGTAATTGGCCCGTGAAACACACACTGAGTAGCAATGGCCCTGTGTATGCCCACAGAAACTGGTCAAAGGGAATGGGAATAAAATCTTAACTTCAATGTGGGCCTCATAATCTATGTTTCTGACATTGCTTTCATCTGGCATCCTGTGATATGATCTTGCTGTAACCAAAATTATCACCATTGAATTTGTTGCTATCCATTTGACAGAGATGATGTTAAATCAATTCAAATTCATCTGATAATTAGACCGACCTTGGAGGCTCATGCTGATTATATGAGTATTTAAAGAGTATGTGGAAAACATTCATAGCTTTTGAAAATCAATATGTGGAGTATTATGGTTTGGCTCTCATGTTTATCAAGTACAGAGTGATATTTTGCAGAGATATTTTATGATCACAATATGAGAAACATTTCATTAAGCTATATTTGCATTAATTTAGTGGTTAATGGCATCTCAAGTCACCAACGCTGGATGAGCTGAGACCCCAGAGGTCTTTTTCACCCCCGTTAGCAATGACATCTTCATTTCCTTGCTATAAAAATTCACTACAGGAAAGCATGTTCTCATTAAAATAAATATATCTTCCCATTGGTTTCCAAGATAGGATTCCAAGGCCTATGCAAATAATCAATTTGGAAGACTTTCCATAGTCCCTGATACCGTGTATCATTAAATAAAATGAAATTATCTTCTCTGTAATGTGTAACCTCAAAACAAGATAGATAGGTATTTCTTACTGTGACAAATACCTTTATTGTTAAAATTCAGAGTCCAGCCAATAAATAGACATGAATTTTCATTTCTGACCAATTTACCAGGGAAAAACCCAGAGTAATGGTTTCCTACCAAGTATTGTTTAACTAGGAATTGTTTTTTCACATTTGAATGCTTTATAACCATTAATCTGATCTTTTAGAGGTTTATCAAAGTGAAATTCACCACTGCTTCTCTAACCCTCAAATTATAAAATAGTTTTTCAGATCTTTCAGATGCAAACCAAAATGGAATATTGTCCGTTATTTGAGATTTCCCTTATAACTTGTGGTGCAAAAATCTGAAATATTATAAGAATTGAAAAGTGGGTGTTAATTTGAAGATCTGAGATGAGGGAGTTGTCTTTGTTTGCCTAGTATTCTTCATTTGGCTTTAGCACAGTTTATCTGCATATGATCAGATACTTTGATAAGTTACTTTCACTATGGGCAATTTTAAGAAAATTTCCAAGAGTATAGAGCACCTAATGTATAACAGAAACTGGAGCAGTAAACAAGACCAAATGCAACAACATTAGCACTACTACCACCAACAACAAAAAGGTAATACTCCCAACCTCTATCCCTGGCTTTTGGGGCTTACATTGTAGAAGGGGTTAAGATACAACCAACAAATCAGTATGTTTAAGGAGAAAAATAATATAAGAAAGGAAATTGTGTGTTCTGTGTGTGAGGGAGTGTGAGCCATAAAGGTTTTCAACTTTGAGATGCCTTTGACCTTTCCATTTGAGGGATTGCCTACTTCTAGTCTGTCATCTCATCTCTGTGTTGGATCAAACTTCACATTTCAGAGTCTGAAATCTGCCTTACTGAGTCAATCCAAATGGGGATGGATGGCACACTCACAAAATACTGGGAGAGTGAGCAACTCTTAAGGTCTACCTTGACCAGTGGACGATGGGAAAGAGCTGGGCATATAAATCCCTCTTCATTTTCATTCTTGTGCACAAATTTGAAAAACAGTTTCTCTTTAGAGACTTCCAGATCAGCCTTCCATGCCAAGAGAACATGAATTCTTAGCAACCTGCTTTGTCTCTTCAGGGCTTATTGTGAAGATTAACATACTATAAAACCAATAAAACCTCTGTTTATCCTATGCATTATCTACCTCACAGTTTCTCTTCTTCTATGTTTTTTTTTTTTTTTGCCACGAGGCTGGAGTGCAGTGGTGCAATCATGGCTCACTGCAACCTCCACCTCCCTGGTTCAAGTGATTCTCCTGCTTCAGCCTCCCTAGTAGCTGGGGTTACAGGGCCCCTCCACCATGCCCAGATAATTTGTTTGTATTTTTAGTATAGATGGGGTTCCATGGCCAGGCTGGCTTTAAACTTCTGACCTCCAGTGATCTGCCCACCTCGGCCTCCCAAAGTGGTAGGATTACAGGTGTGTACCACCTGTGCCCGGCTTCTCTTCTTCACTTTCAAACAAATCTTCCAAAAATATAGATTCAAACGTGCTGAGTTCACTTTTACTTCTCTTCTCTCTTGAACCTACTCTAATCATAGTTTTATTCCCCCAATTCCTTGGAGACCACTCTTGTCAAAATTACCAGCAGAGAAGGAATATTGATGATGCAGAAGAGAGGAGAAGAGATTGTTGGAATTTGCAGACTCTCCTTCTCTTAGAGTTTCTGAAATTAAGATAAATTTTCTACGTCATGTGTTAGTGTGGGAGTGAGTCTCTGTGAAGACAAATGGTGGTCATATGTGAGCTCTCCTTTTCTTTGTATACAGTGGACCATGACACAAATGAAGAAGAATTATTTTAGTAATCGTTTAGTTCACACACCATTTGTAGACTCAACTTCAAGGGTTTTTCAAGTCTCACATTCCATTATTCACATGTGTAAAAGGAAGAAATGTATTTCTGATTCATTAAATCAGAAAGGCAAAAAAATATTGTTTTCTGGATTCTAAGTCTAATAAAATGTGTAAAAGGAAAAGCATAAGAATAAATCAGTAATAATAGTAATAGTCATAATAGCTTGCATATATAAGTGTGTGTATATATATACAATTTATCCTTATGGTAAAACTTTTTGAGAATTATGAATTTGCACATGAGGACAGTGAAGCATACAGATACTACATAGCCAGTATGAGACATTATTTATAAATTAATTGAGATGCTTTCTCTCTTAAGTTTCTATTTAGGTTTAGCAGTTCTAAAGTTCATAAAAGTATTTTATAATATTATGCACTAACAACTACTAAGTAGAATGGAGCACTGCCATCTCTTGCTAATTGAGAACAGTGCAATAGAATAAATTTAATCAATCTCCAAAGAAATGTTGCATGATGAAATCTAGTTCTTCTGTTCACATTTAAATTTTCTAATATTTTCTTACAACTTTTATAACTCGTTCTAACTATATACTAATTGTTTTAATCACTGTTCAGATAACTTCTAGTAATCTGAACTACTGGCCATAATTAAGCAATATGACATGACAAGCAGTGCCTTTCAGGATGATTGTAGGATGTTATAAACTCCAATAATGTTCTATCTTAATTATACACATTAATAGATTCTGTACACATTTAATTATCTGCTACATTTATATTCCCATAACTTTAAGTGGTTCTGCTTTAATATAACCAGTGTTCAACATAAATTCACTAATGGGGCATAACCACCAAGTTATCGCTGTACTTTAGAATGAAAACCACCCATTGATATATGCAATTCTTTTTATAATCATACAAGTACAAAAGTAAGTGATTAAATCCTATAGCTACATCAAAACATATATTTATGTAAATCTAAAAGATAAATTCTGTTCTACTTCAGAAATATGGCAGATATTGGCATAGAATTATGAATAAAATAATTACATATAAGTAATGAAATGTGTTTTATTTGCTTCTTTAGAGAATTAACTGTTTATATATATAGTAAAACCAGGATTTAAAGTATTTATTAAATATTATAGTATTAAGCTTGTATCAAGCTATTAAATCTCTCTGTTTGGATTCAAAATATTTATTAAATAGTAGGTAAGATTTACCTTAAAATTTACACTATAGTAAGTTTTCTAAAATTTTTGGGTTCTTTTTCATTGACATAAATTCTCCTTAGATATAAATTCCTCCAAAACGTCTCTAGAAACTTGAATCAAGCTATTAGAGAAGTTTGGAGAAGGTTTAAAAAATAAACCTTGATCTCATTTTTTTTTTTTTTTTTTTTTTGTGACGGAGTTTCGCTCTTGTTACCCAGACTAGGGTGCAATGGCGTGATCTCGGCTCACCGCAACGTCTGCCTCCTGGGTTTAAGCAATTCTCCTACCTCAGCCTCCCAAGTAGCTGGGACTACAGGCGCCTGCCACCAGCTAATTTTTGTATTTTTAGTAGAGACGGGGTTTCACCATGTTGACCAGGATGGTCTCGATTTCTTGACCTCGTGATCCACCCGCCTCAACCTCTCAAAGTGCTGGAGCTCACTGATTTTTTTACAAGGTTTTTTGTTCCCTTCTCTTCTTCTGAATATGTATTAGTACCATCAAATTTACTTGGTAATAATTTGGAAATATTCAACCTTGTATTCGCTCCCATTTTTTGCTGCCATATCAGTAGTTCAAAAAAGATTTTTAATTGTTTGCAATATTGTGCTTGATAGTGATCCCTTTCCCATAGCCATAAAATTTGTGTTACCCTAAAAACTATTTAATAGAACTCAGGTTTGTGTTCTTTCATCTCTGCCTCATTCCCCTTCCCTTTCTTCCACAAACACTAAGTGTAAGGCCAGTTGCCTTGCCGGGAGTCAAACGGACACATTCATCACTCTCAGTGCCTGATAACTGTGACATCACCCAAGCTCATTATCTGGCTTCCCCACAAAGCTTCCCCGCACCTACCTCTGCATACCATGCCCAAGCTCACACTCAGCACTAAATTATCCATCCAACCTCCAGCCCGCTGTTAAATACCCTGCAGACAAATTTTTTTAAAAGAAATCCCACAGTTCCCTGCTCCGTACCCCCCCATTGGTAGGTGGGCAGGGTACCCAAGGTCCTGCCCACCTACCAATGACAGCTAGTTTCATGTACTTCCTACTTTAACTCCATGTACTTCCTGCTCCTCAACAGCCAATAGAAATGCCTTCTCTTTGTTTCCCAGTAACCAATCAATTGCCTGCACACCCCATAAAACCCCACTCCCTGAACAGCTAGGTGCGACTTCTCTGGCTCCTCTTGGGCCACTGAGGTTGCCCGGGAGCTGAATAAATTGGCTTCTCACTTTTTTTTATACCTGCCTCAGTTTCCTCATTTTACCTCGGCAATGAATCTTACACTAAGCATACTAAACATATAGATATTCTTATTTACACATATAGACTATATGTGTGTGTGTGTGTGTGTGTGTGTGTGAGAGAGATTAGGTTAGTTGGAATTCTATTATAGGAAAAGCTTTCCTACTCCTATTTATCTATTTATGTAAGTGTGGACTTTCCGTTTCCTTTCCCAAAACTAATATCAATATTTATGGCGAGCAGCAATGAATGAATGAACTTGTCAATAGAAAGTGTTGTCATCCATTAATTATTCATCAATTTGATACTTGATATATGATATCTCAGGGTTATAATTTTCATTTCTTTAGTTATGAGGGAGATTTAATTTTTTTATTCCTAAAGACCTTTTTATATGTTTTTTAAAAGGTGTGTTTATGTCTATTTGTAGGCTTTCTATTATTTTCTAAAGTATGTCTATTCATACACTAGTATTAAATATTTTAATAATAAAATGTATAGTATATTTTGCCTGAGAAGATTAGATCCATTCATGAGTTTTTTTCTGATTATTTCCTTGTCTTTTCTTGCATGTATGCTTTTATTTATATAAACTTATCTCCGCAGAAAATATACTGTTACTGTATTTATTTGGATTGTGCAAAATTTATAACTTAAGCAGAACTAAAAATCTTTATGATACTTGTAATTCTACCTAAAAACAAGATAAAATTATTTACATTTGTCAAATTTTAATTTTGTATATTTCGTAAGTTTAATTTTTTTTCTAATGTTAATAGAGTTTTTGAGCATTTGTTAATTTTATTTCTTCATATTTTATCTTTATTATTGTTAGCGTACATGGGGTCCTCTGTCATTACATCTTTGGTTATTAATTTTGTATATGACAGATATAAATTTCTGTATGTTAATTGTATACTCTATTTTACCATATTCCTACATTTCTTGAGTTAGTTTTGTCATTTATTTGTTTTCCGAGTTTATCATTATGTCATATGAAAATAGAGATAGTTTTACTTCTTTTCCAATTATTCTTCATCTAATAGATTTCTTTAATTGTACTGTTTAATACTTTCTTTATAATATTGATTAGTAGGGGAGATTTTTCCTAATCTTAGTGGAAATGTTTCTATTATTTCTGTATTATATAAGATGCATGATTATATTTTCTTTCTTAGCCAACTAATGTTTTCTATAATATTAATTAAAAATAGAATCTTGATTTATTCACTTAATAAATATTTTAATTTTTTGACTTCATTAATTTCTGCTTTCTTCTTCACTATTTTCTCTCATATTTTTCTTTTGGTATGTTCTGTTGTTTCTGCACTTTTAGTTTAGGACATTATTTATTTTTATTCTTTAATTTTAAAAATACAAGTGTGTGGGGTGAGTATTTTTACCTAATCACTGCTTTAAATGTATCTCTTAGATGATGATAGATTTATGTTTACTACCATTGTTTTTAGGGAATTATTTTTTTAATTTTAATTTTAGTTTTTAATTTAAATTTTAAATTTTTGCAATTTTGTATTTCTCTTTTCAAGCAAGTTTTGTTTAATGGACTGTTCTTTCTATTAGATTAATAATTTCTAGCTGATAGCACTGTGATCAGAAAATGTTGTTGAAAATATTTCCACATTTTGGAATGCATTCATATTTTCACTATTGGCTAATATATAATCAATTTTTTGACTGGTATACACTTGAGAAGAAGGGGTATTTTTCATAACCAGTGTATAATGTTCCATATATGTCTCTAGGCATTGTGTTATTGATGATGTAATGTCTTCTGTAAGTTTTCTTTTTGTCCATTTGAAACAATGTATTAAAAGTAGCATGTTAGAGACTCTTATCATGCTTCTGTCTATGTCTTCTCAAATCTGTTTAGACTTTTCACTTATAAAGTACTTTGTTATTTAGTACAAACATATTCATGTTTTTTTTAAATTTCAGATTGTGCCTTCTTGCATTAAAAGTGTATCTCCTTCTTGTATTTATGGGCTTAAATATGGTAGGCAAAATTCTTAGATGGCTGCTAAGAGTCTCATTCCCTGTTGTATTTGCCCTACACAATAATTTCCCCTTGAGTATGGGCAGGATCTTTGAATATAATGGGCTATCACTCATAAAATTTGATTATATTTTATGGAAAAACAGATATTGAAGATATAATTAAGGTTTCTAATGTAGTTGAGTTTGAGGTGATCAAAAGGAAGATTATCCTAGTCAGAACTGATCTAATCAGGTAGCCTTTAAAAAGACAGGAAGCAGAAGCAACCTGTCCTGTTTTGGAGAGAATCTGATAACAGGAAAGAGTAAGAATGTTTCCCAGTTGATAATCAACAAGATAATAGGGCCCTCAGTTTTATGATTATAAGAGACTGAACTACTTTAACAAAAAACAAGCTTGCAGAAAGTTCTTAAGGAGATTACAGCCTCAGCCAATGCCATTATTTCAGCTGTGTGAGAAATGAAACAGAAAATTCCAACCTGCACAACTGTGATATAATAAAGGTATCTTGTTTTTTTAACTGTGAAATATCTACATTAAACTTACCATTTTAACCATTTTTAAGTGTGCAGCTCAGTGAAATTAAATACATTAACACAGATGATAACCACTATAGTCTCCAGAACTGAAACTGTGTGTCCAGTAAACAAGAATTTCTCATTATCTCTCCAACCAATACCTCCAACCACTCTTCTACTTTCTATCTCTATAATTTTAACACTTCTGTGTAACTCCTATAAGTGGAATCATGTAAAATGTGTCTCTTTATGTCTGGCTTATTTCACTTACCATAATATCTTCAAGATTCATCCATGTTGTAACATGTAACTTTTTTAAGGCTGATTAATATCTCACTGTCTGTATATCACATATTATTTGTCTATTTATTGATCTTTAAATAAATATTTGAATTGTTTCCAACTTTTGGCTATTATGAATAATATTCCTATACACATTGGTATATAAGTACCTGTTTCTGTCCTTGCATTTTACTTTTTGTAGGTATGTATGTAGGTACAAACCTTAAATAGGAATTACTGGACCATAGAGTATTTTATTTATGTATTCATTTATTTATTTTTTTATTTATTATGCTTTAAGTTCTGGGGTACATGTGCAGATCGTGCAGGATTGTTACATAGGTAATACACATGCCATGGTGGTTTGCTGTATCCATCCCCCAATCATTTACATTAGGTATTTCTCCTAATGTTATCCCTCCCCAATTCCCCTATACCCTGCTATCCCTCCCCTAGCTCCTCCACCCCCCAACAGGCCCAGGTATGTGATGTTCCCCTGCCTGTGTCCATGTGTTCTCATTTTTCGACACCCACTTATAAATGAGACCATGTGGTCTTTAAACCACAGAGTATTTTTAGTTTTAATTTTTGGAGAAACCACCATAATGGTTTCCACAGTAGCTGCACCATTTTATATTCCCACCAGCAATGTGTGAGTATTCCAGTTTCCTGAGAGTGGTTATTTTCCATTTGTTGTTTTTAATTTTGTTTTGGGATAGTGTAAGTTTCATTTACATTTCCTCATGAAGACTGATGCTGAGCGTCTTTTCTGTGCTTACTGACCATTTGTTATATTCTTTGAAGAACTGTCTATTCAATTCCTTGGTCTTTTTTTTTTAATTGGTTTGTTTCTTACTGTCGAGTTGGGATCTTCATATATTCTGGATATTAATCTCTTACCAAATATAAAATTTGCAAATGTTTCTCTATTCCACAGGTTGCCTTTTTATTCTCTTAATGATATCCTTTGCTGCACAAAAGTTTTAAATTTTGATGTAGTCCAATTTATCTATTTTCCTGTTGTTGTTACTAATGTCTTTAGTGTCACATCCAAGAAATAACTGCCAAATCCAATGTGAAGAAGCTATTCCTCTAGGTTTTTTTTTTTTCTAAGAGTCTTATGGTTTTAGTTCTTACATTTAGGTCATAAATCCATTTTGAGTTGATTTTAGTATGATGTAAAGTAAGGACCCAACTTTTGAACACCATTTGTTGAAAAGAATTTTGTTTCCTACTTAATGATCTTGGCATCACTGTCCAAAATTTTTTGGCTACATACATTAAGTTATATTACTGGGCTCTCTGTTCTATTCCATTGATCTATATTTCTGTCTTATGCCAGCATCACATTGTTTTGATTACTGTAGATTTGTACTACCTTTTTAAATCAGGAAGTATGAGTCTTCAACTTTTGCTCTTTGTCAAATTATTTTGACATCTGGGGTAGTTCCTTTAGATTTTCTACGAATTTTATAATAGGTTTTTACAATTCCGGCAAAAAAAAAAAATGTCATTGGAATTATGGTGGGATTTGCACTGAATCTGTAGGTCACTTTAGGTAGTATAAACATCTTAACAACATTTAGTCTTCAAGCCCATAAATAGGGGATATGTTTTCATTTATTTAAATCTTTAATTTATTTCACATATATATTGTATTTTTACTGTGAAAGGCTTTTACCTCCTTGATTAAGTTAATTCCTAAGTATTTATTCTTTTTGAGGTTATTGTAAATTGAATTGTTTTCATAATATACTGTTCAGATTGTTAATGTATAGAAATGCAACAGCTATTTGTGTGTTGACTTTATATGCTATTTTGCTGAATTTGTTTATTAGTTTCAACAGGTTTTCTTTCTGAGCTGTTTAGGATTTTCCTCATATAAGACCTAATTATTTATGAACAAAGATCATTTTACATCTCCTTTTCCAATTTGGGTCCTCCTTCCTTCCTTCCTTCTTCTTCCTTCCCTCCTTCTTTTTTTTTTTCAAGGTCTCTCTAAGGTAGTGAAGTAATCATGGCTCACTGTAACTTCTCCCAGGCTCAAGTGATCCTCCTGCCTCAGCCTCCCAAGTATTTAGGACTACAGACATGCACCACCCATACCTGGTTAATATATATTTTTTTACTTTTTAAATTTTTTTGTAGAGACAGGGTCTCACTATGTTGCCCAGGGTGGTCTCGACTTCTGGGTTCACCTAGGCCTCCCAAAGTAATGAGACTACAAGTGTGAGTCATCAAGCCCAGACCATTTTTATTTCTTATTCTTGTCTAATTGCTCTGGCTAGGACTTCCAGTACTACGTTGAATAGAAGTGGTAAAAGTAGGCATCTTTACCTTTATCTTGGTCTTAGAGGAAAACATTTCAGTGTTTCACTGTTGAATATAATGTTTGTGGATTTTCCTGTAGGGCCAATGACTGTTGTTTTAATCTACCAAGTTTATAATAATTTGTAGCAATATTGTTTATGGTAATACATAGCAGTAGAAACCTAACATAATAATGAAGAAAATTCTAATTCTATTTAAATAAAGTGAAACACAATTAGATGTTTTCTCCATTTGTTTCTCTATCTTCTTTTAAGGAAGACAACCAAAGAAAAATTTAGAAAGGGGTGATGTTCCAACATACCAAGTTTATGAAGGGACATAATTATGTTTTTATGTGAAAGAATCAACTCTGTGTTCAGCGGACCATCCATACATATCCTAAACATTGCATCTGTGAAGTAGATGAGTTTAGCTGCGACATCTTATAGTAATATCTCCATTATCTGGCCTGTTCTATGTGTCAGCATCTCAACCTAAAAGGCAGAAAAAGTTAGAAGCTCACTGCTGGAAATGGTCTGGGTTTGTCTATCAGAACAGTTATTTATAATGTTTCCTGCTTTTTCTATCTTCCAAAGACTTTAGTTTGAGGATAGGACAAAGTAACAGCATAAAGTATACATGCACAAACACTCCCACACATATGCACATACACACAAGTACACAAACACACACATCAGTCTTACTGTGAAAATATAAAATGTGTTACAAACGCAGAGTCATATTTCAGATTGGAGCTTATTTTCACTTCTCCCTTTCTCTCTCTCACTCAATTAATATTTCAACTGCTTCCTATTCATTTGTCAGAAGATTTATATCACATTATTGATCTGTTTCAGACCCTCTCTTTAACAGAATTTTGTGAGGATTAGAGAGTATTTTTCCTTGTCTGTAATAAATCTAATATGTTCTTTAAAAAGGACAATAATTTGACTGAATGCACGTGGAATGGAGAAAAGATGTATGACAATTTCAGGAACAATATAAACGTACTTTAAGGTATATTAACTAACTCCTGAGCTTTTTTTCTTGTGTAATTTATTACAACTATTATATAAATTGTTTGAAGCCAAACCTTTTGTCTGTAACCGTTATCACCCTAAGAACAGTGACTCTGGAGCCAGACTACTTGGGCTCAGATCCTAAATACAGTATGTGCTTGTTTTATAACCTTGGGTGAGTTTCCTAACCTATCTGCTAACAGTATTTAGATCTTAGCATTCTTTGAGAAATAAATCTATATATATATATATATATATAGTGGTATTTAGAACAAATTCTAATACCTAGCAAGTAGCTGGCATCTAGCAAGCATATCATATGTGTATTTCAATTGTGCATTTTGAACTAGGGAAATAATTATAAAGTAGGTTTTAGGAACCACAGGTTCCACTCAAATAAGAATCTGAGCAAAAATTACATTGATATCCTTACTCCACAGGCCTCTATTTTGACTACAGTAAAACACAATGGTGTATCATATCTCTAGAAATCCATATTAATTCAGAACCAGTGCCCAGTAATCCCTAAAAAGTATGCCTATTTCTCCACCTTCAATGTAGAGACACCTGGTAAATGTTACAGTTCCTTTTGGAGAATGCAGGGAGAAAGACAGGAAATATACATATTTGACTGTGTGGGCATGGTCCTTCCTCAGAGAGACAAGCTTCCCCTTCTTTCAAAGGGCTGTGGATCTGTGACTGCCTGGAGGGTAAGAATTTTGATTCAAGTCAAACTTCTTTTTACAAGGTCTAGAACTTTTTTACTTAGACAAATCAAGATTTTAATAGGCTACCACTCTATTTCAATTCTAGGGAAGCATGATCATCGAGCTAATGTCAGAGGTCTCTGAAGATCAAAGCATTTGGGGCACTCGAGCTCTGCAACCCATTGCAGTAACCATGATGGCAGCTGGCCCAGACACCCTGGGATCCCATCATCCTCATTGCCTTCAAGGTGCCCAATTAAAAGGCAGCATTTCTAACTATCATTCCAGAGAATATCTATGCTGAGTTCTTCGCCCAAATTTATTTTCTCACAGCTTTGGTGATGGAAAATTTCTCTGAATCTCTTGGGGACACACAATTAGAGGTAAACTGTCTTATGTGATAAATCCACCCTACTCATCCAATCTCTCTAAGCCATTTGATGCATTTCTCAATACCCAGAAAATTCTAACGTCCTAACTTCATTTAGTGAGAATAATCTTTTAATCAAACAAGCAAACAAGTAAACAAGATTTAAAGAAATAAGCCATAAAGCAGTGGGGAGTAAGGATCATCATAAACCCCACTTCTGTCTCTCACCACCTGCCAGCTTGGTGATATCATGATGTGCAAAAGAAGCTGATACTCTTCATCTGGACTACAGTTGGGAAAACTTAAGAAAGAGATCCAGTGGGATCTGGAATCTCTGGCTGCTGCCCTACACCATCTCTGTGTGATAGATCAGTGACAAAATGTGTGGGCTATCACAGTGCTTTCTCCTACACTGACTTTCATAGAGTGGGGGTTGCTGCTACACTTTTGCCTTGCAAGTCTCACAGAAATTGCTCCTGCAGCCAAAACTAACCTGAAAAAGGAATAATAGGAACTGTAGTTCCCACAGCTGATTTTGTACAAAGCTGTCAGATAGATAAATGTCATTATTTTAAGTTAAAGACTTAAACAACTCATGGAACATTTTGGAAATCAATTTTATTCTATTCTCATTATTCCATTTTGACTCTATTTCAGCCCTCAAACCTTCAATTTGTAGAGAGTTACACTGCATCTCATTTTGACCTGTTGCTTAACGGTATTAAAAATTTATATTTTATAAATGGATTTAGTTTCCATTAAGTGAGTTATTATTTCTCTAAGTCAGGTTCCATGGTTTCAATGTTCAATATCATGTTTGTTTGCACATAATATAGCCCAAATGCATGGGAATTATAAAAAAAAAAGAAGGCTAAAAATTAAAAATCAAAATATAAACCACGTAATTTACTGACAATTTCATTCAAACCAATGAAGTTCCAAGATTAGGGCTTCTCATTCCTGGTACTTTGTGATTCAGATTCATAATAACTAATGACCCATAGTACATGGGTCATTTGAATACACACAAAAACACACACCCACCCACACACACACACACACATGCACTCTAGCCTGGGTGACAGAGAAAGACTCCATGTAAATATATATATATATATATATATATATATATATATATATTCCCAGGCTGGAATGTGTGTGTGTGTGTGTGTGTGTGTGTGCGCGCGCGTGTGCGTGTGTGTATTCAAATCCATATATATATGGAATATATATACACACGCTCCCCAGGCTGGAGTGCAGTGGCACAATCTTGGCTCTCTGTAACCTCCACCCCCAGGTTCAAGCAATTCTCCTGCCTCAGCTTCCCTAGTAGTTGGGATTACAAGCGTGCTCTACCATTCTTAGCTAGTTTTTGTATTTTTAGTAGAAATAGGTTTTCAACATGTTGGCCAGGCTAGTCTTAAATTCCTGACCTCTGTAACCCACCCCCTTCGGCCTCTCAGAGTGTTGGGATTACAGGCGTGAGCCACTGTGCCCAGCCTTGACTAAGTATTTTTAATAATCTTATAACATCTTAAAAACGTATCACTGGAAACAGTTCTTGGACTATAAAATACGTATTACCTAATGCCAGAGTGTATTTGACATAAAAATATATATTTAAGTAGTTGCTCTGTTGATTTAATTTGTATATAAATTTCTTTCTTTTTAATGTAGCAGGAGACATTCTCTGCCTTCCATGTCATCCAACATGGTGTTGTCTATTAAAGGATCTCATAGTATTATTCCAGTTGTTATCAATGGTTTCTGCCACTACTACATATCCAGTATTCTAAATTAGTTTATTTAATGCAAAAACCATGTATTAGCCAGGGTTCTCTAAAAGGACAGAACTTGTAGGATAGATCTATGTATGAAGGGGAGTTTCTTAGGAGAATTGACTCACAGGATCACAAGGTGAAGTCCCACAATAAGTTGGCTGCAAGCAGAGGAGTCAGGAAACCAGTCTAAGCCCCGAAACCTTGAAAGTAGGAAAGCTGATAGTGCAGCCTTCAGTCTGTGGTCAAGGGCCTATGAGTCCCTGGCAAATTATTGGTGTAAGTCCAAGAGTCCACAAGCTGAAGAACTTGGAGTCTGATGTTTAAGGATGGAAAGCATCCAGCACAGGAGAAAGATGAAAGCCAGAAGACTTAGCCAGTCTAGTCCTTCCATGTTCTTCTGTCTGCTTTTATCCTAGCTGCACTGGCAGCTAATCAGATTGTGCTCATCCAAATTGAGAGCGGGTCTACCTCTCCCAGTCCACTGACTCAAATGTTAATCTCCTTTGGCAACGCCCTCAGAGACATGCCCAGGAATGATACTTTGTATCCTTCAATCCAGTCAAGTTGACAGTCAGTATTAACTATCAAAACCCATAATGGGGCCGGGCGCGGTGGCTCACGCCTGTAATCCCAGCACTTTGGGAAGCCGAGACGGGTGGATCACAAGGTCAAAAGATCGAGACCATCCTGGTCAACATGGTGAAACCCCGTCTCTACTAAAATTACAAAAAAATTAGCTGGGCATGGTGATGCATGCCTGTAATCCCAGCTACTCAGGAGGCTGAAGTAGGAGAATTGCCTGAACCCAGGAGGCAGAGGTTGTGGTGAGCCGAGATCGCGCCATTGCACTCCAGCCTGGGTAACAAGAGCGAAACTCCGTCTCAAAAAAAAAAAAAAAAAAAAAAAAACCATAATGTTGCTGACTCCAACTTCTTAAAATAATAATAATAATAATAATAATGTTGCTGACTCCAACTTCTTTATTAGCATTTTGTGGAACATAGCCTACCAGCCATTTACAAATCTGCTATACTGGATTAATGGATTTACACATATGTGTATTTAACTTGCATGCCACGTGATTCCATCTATGTGATAATTAAATAGATATTACTGCAGAATTAACAAATAGACTAAAGTAAAGAATCGACCAAGAAAAGTTATGGATCCCAGCGTATTATTCCAGAAGTGTGTTTGAAAAAATAAACCAGAATCTTTACATAAATTTCAAAAAGTTATCTATTTCATAATTGATTGGTCCTCAATATACTTCTAGAAAAAAGAAAATCTAAAAGATATTATATCAAAGTATTTATTTTTAGTTATTTTTAATAACATTTCAAAATTTGTTTTTTTCTCATATTTCTGTGAAAATCTTTTTTATGGTCTTTTTCTCTTTGGTCTTATTCACTTTCACTCACTCTTTCTTCTTTTATCTTCATTCATCCACTCACTTTTATCTTAATTCAAGTGTATTTTCAATTATAAATACCCATTAAGCATAATTCTTCCTCTGTACTATTATTCAGCTCAAGGTGGTGATAAACATTTCCTTCTTTGTTCTTGACTGTGGCACATACCTTTCTGTGATAGCTCTACAGAAATTTATCCCTCTTATAAATAGATAGATAGATAGATAGATAGATAGATGATAGATAGATGATAGATAGATAGATGTATATATGTCTGGCACCTTCTACAACCCTGGAAGAACCTCAGGGCTAGAGACTTCTTTAAATCCTCAATGTCAAGCACAGTAGCAGTATACGCAGGCACTTAGTGTGCATTTGACTAAAGGATGAATGAGTGGTTACGTGCAATAAAATAAAAGTGCCCTAGGAATTAGAAATTGCTTTTCTTAATGTAGGAGTGATATCTTCAAAGATATATTAGGAATCCATGTAGCACAAGTAAAGTAATCTTTGTACAACTGAGGGAATTCTCTTCCCCGGTCCGCGAGGGGCGTGGTTTCAAAGGCAGGAGTTTCCCTGCTCCATGCCTCCATCCAGGAACCAGAGGGGTTTCCAATGTAAAGTTGTTTGTCTGGGTTTTCCCGCGCAGGCTAGGTAGGGAAAGCCAGGTGAAGCTCCTTTGTCTCAAAAAGCCCACTGGGCTGTGGATCAAGTAGCCAATCTAGTATCAGAGTCAAAGATCAATCACTCCAGAGGAAGTTTGAAAGAACTCTCATTGGACGAGTACATGAATGGAGAGGGAATAACTCCAGGGTAAAAACTCCAGCTGCTTCTACCTATAAGGATTCCTTCTCTGGGTCCCCTCCCACGACAGTGTGGGAGCTGTCTTTCTCTTTCTGTCTATAAATCACTCTTCCCCAAACTTTTTGGGTCCATGATATTTATTCAAATGGCAAACGCACGGCGCCTCCCGGGCCACTTTTTCCATTCTTCAGGGTTAGCGAGGCCAAGAGTCTCTTCAGAACTGGGAGCTGAATATGCTCCCTATTAGGAATAAGCTGAAAGAATGAGGGTTCTGTGCGATTATTGTCATTAGTGACCTGTCATTATTGTATTTATTCATAAACTTTACAGATGTGACACAGAGGAATAGCAATCACCTTAGCTAAGCAGCACATGTTTGCAGAGTTAATTTAATACCTATCTCTTGCAGCTTGTCTCTGTTCTCTGAAAATGAGAAATCTTCATTATGAATTAAGGAAAAGAATCATGTAAAAGGTTAAGAATCACTGCTCCGTGGTTTAATGGAAACCATAAGTTAAAATATAAATAAAATATATATGAGACCAATTTAAAAATACATTGCCCATGGTTCATTGTCTGGCTCCTGCTCCGGACACTGATAAATTTTTACATCAAAGTAGGGAACAACTGATGTTTGCCCACAGAGGGCTATCTAGTCTCATCAGGCTTCAGGTATTTAACATGAAAAAAATGTATGAATTATGATTTCTCCCAATGACTTTCCAGAACATCCATAATTGCAAAGGCTCAGGCCATTTTATTTCTCTCTCATTATATGACTACTTTGAGAAATAATAAAAGAAGGACTTCTTTTCTTCCTTTACTAATCAGTATTGTAAGTGCAATTTGGACCCTAAAACTGGCTATTGCAGTAAGCAATTTTTTTACTTCATTCTTTTTGAAATTTCTATTGTCTTTCTATTAGATTCTTATATATCATTTAAAATATTGAGGGGCTCTTTTTATGTTTGTATAACTTAGAGGTGAATCAAGTGAACCTAAAATTTATCTATTTTTTTGTTGACTTCGAGCACATCTAAAACTAAAACTGACTTGGGAAAGGGAAGAATGCCGTTAAGAACACTCTTTGCTGTCATTAAGCAAAAGAGGAAGTATTAAATTCTGGGTATTCTGATTTTAAATAGGAGATATATATATACACACACACACACACACACACATACACGTGTGTGTAATAGTTACATAAACATATATATAAATATATATATGTGTATATAGGTATATGTACACACACATACATATATATGACTTATGTGATTTAAAATTTAGTTCTCTTCCGAGGACAATATTTTAAGGGAGGCAGACATTAGGAATTTTTTTTTAATGTAGAGAATTACATATATATTTCCTGGCTCGATAGTCCTCAATACTTTCAGACTTGATGTATCTTATTGTATGCTATGTGATTCTTGAGCCATCTCAGTCCTAAAGAACCTGTGATTTAATAATGACTCCTGTATCAATGCTTCAAATTGCTTCCATATATAAATACCTCTAATATGAAGTTTTGGTTCAAAGCCCATCTAGACAGAGGTTAAGGTACTGTTTTAAGGAAAATCTGGTATACAAAAAATGTGCTATATTGAAGTTCCCATGCATTTTAATTAAAAATAATTTCCAAATTTTTATGATATCCCTAGGGTGCTATAAAACTGGGATTTGTAATCACCAAGAAAGACCATTTACCATATGGTTTCACAAAGTATTATGGCTTTCGTAAGTAACAGTTTTGCCTTTAGGTATATGTTTGTCAAATAGGCTGAAAGGACATTACATGCTTTTTCAAGTTTAAATAAAAGAAAAATATGTTAATTCGACATTTTTACATATCTATATCTGTTTCTTGTAATCTCAGGTCCTCATTAATGAAATGCCCTAGGGGGCACTTAAGTGCAACTAAGCATCAGTTGTAAATGCATTATGACTTTATTTTCTTCCCCGAAATAGTCTCCATCCATTTTCATTCTTATAAATTATAAACCTCCACTGCCTGTTGCTGAGGCTTTAACTGCACAGAGGCAGAGTTCTTGGCTTGTCAGGCATTAGTAATGACTGCCTGTCTGCCCTTCAGCTGAGACATTAAACTGAGGTCTTATCCACTTACCTCTATTGGCTACTCAAGTGGAGTTAAAGATCCCACCATGCTTTGCAGAAAGAGGATGGGGCAACTTCAGAGCCTTGACCTTCATTTTCAAAACATGTAATACACAAGGGTGGGGGTAAATTATTACTTTATATCTGAAGTTCTAACTTGATTTTAATTGGCTATGGAATCCTCAGAATCAAAACAATGATTTTAAAATTTCACTTTAGGATATTTTGAAATTATGAAATATACTGTAATTTTATTTTATTTTGTAAAGGTGTAAAGGGAATAGTTATATCTGTAATATGGTGAGAAATAACGTTTCTATTATAGCTAAATTTAAAATGTCCACATAACATGTCTTTCAGGAATCCATTACCTAAGTAACATAAATTTGGAGAGGTAGCATAGTAGCTCTCATTGATCCGAGACTAGGTGTACATTTCATGTACCAGGTTGTACCCGAAGCTTTAGAAGCAGGTAGAATGGTCTGAATAGGTGGGAATGTTCTCACGTTGCTTCAGAGTAATTCTTATTAGTTGCAAACCACTATGAGAAGCAAATAATCTCTTTTAACCTTTGCTCCTGTTTATAATATTGTCCAGTATAAAAGGAACTGGAATAGATAGTTTGCATTTAAGAGTTACAGTGATCATGTGGTATTTGAAATCTCACTTATGTGAGAGCAATCTCACTTATATGTGGAATCTAAGAGTCAAATTCGCGAAAAGAGAGAGGAAAGGTGGTTGCCAGGGTGAAGGCAGGGCAGGGGATAAGTGGTGAAATGGGGTAATGTTTGTCAAAGAATACAGAATTTCAGTAAGACAGGATAAATAAATTGATAAAATCTCTTGTACAGTAAGATGACTATAGTGGATAGTAACTTATTGTATAGTTGAAGATTGCTAAGAATAGACTTTAAGTGTTCTCACCACAAAAAATTGATTAAGTATCTGAAGTTAATGGACATATTCATTAGCTTATTTTAGCCATTCTACAATGTGGACATACATAAAATGTTATGTTGTACACCATAAATTTATATAATATTTATTTGTCAATCTAAACATAAATATTTAGTTTTAATTTAAAAAAGAATTCCAAAAATAACTCAAAGTACATGCATTGGGATTTTCTAATGAAAATGTACCTTCCAAGAACACAAATTTGTTTAATTTTCTTAATTTCGCTAGTGGAAGTGAGAAACTAAATGCTGTCACATGGTTGTATGACATGAAACAGAAAAATGAAAGCAATTACCAACTGTGACTAGTTTGCAAGTTGATAGTCATATATACATACCTTGAAAATAGGTTCTTTCCATTTCATTCTATTCTCCCAGTTAGTTAACAAAGCACCTGTCACATATTTGGGTATGAAAACAATGTTAAATGTACTCAGGAATGAATGAAAGAAAAACACTATCATTTTAAAAAGAACAAGTCTATATTTTTAAAGAGGCCTCTTTCAAATAAAACTCCAAAGATTCCGAATCACGAAGTCAGAGGAAGTTAGATTTCTCCAAGTGCTCGTAATCTCAGTAAAGACATACCATCGGACTCTTTGAGGTATCTCGGGGGAAAGCCCTGAGGCTACCCCAACAACTGTAGACCAGCTCCTTTGGGTGTCTATAATAGAAGCAAAAGGCTTTTAACTCATGTGTATCAAACAATATCCCACACTTTGCCTTACCATCTAGTAGAGGACGAAATACAAAACATTGTTTTTCACTTCATAGAACAAAACATTTCAGAAAACTTTGAAGGAAAGCTTATGATTTAATTTCTTCCTTTTTAACACCATTCCCTCTACCAGGGCTTTATATAGAAGCCAACCAGTTTATATTTATGACTCACATAGACATCTAGACCACAACATTAAATTCTATTATACTACTACCATGCAAGAAATAGATCTCACTAGAACTTTTTTTTTTTTTTGAGACAGAGGCTCACTTTGTTGCCCAGGCAACAAAGTGCAATGATGCAATCTTGGCTCACTGCAACCTCTGCCTCCCAGGTTCAAGCAATTCTCCTGCCTCAGCATCCTGAGATTACAGGCATCTGGCACCACACTCAGATAATTTTTGTATTTTTAGTAGAGACAGGGTTTCACCAGTTAGCCAGGCTGGCCTCGACCTCCTTGATCTCATGAAGCCTTGGCCTCCCAAAGTGCTGAGATTATAGATGTGAGCCCCACACCAGGCCCTCACTGGAAAGACAAGTTTGTTGAGATCATACAAAGACAACAGACACAAGAAGAAAGCAGCGAGATATAAAAGCTATCATCTGTTGTTTTCTTTAGGTATGTGTAATATTTGATTTGGGATCTGTGAATTGGATTACATTCTTTCAGTTCCTATATTGACTATATAATCACATGTCCAAAAGCGTGTTTTCTGTTTTCCAAAGACAACCATGGTGACTCTAAACCGAAAGGAAGAAATAATTACCAAGCATTTGTAGAATGATTTCATCAAGGGGAAGGAGTAAGAAAAGAAGAGTGAGAGGACCAACCACCTCTGTACAGTTGAGGCTTAGCTTCTGCAATTGAAGTGATAACCTTGACAGCCAGGTAGCTATGTCCAGCCCATCACAGCTCTTCATAAAACTCCCTGTGGAGTTATCACCATGAAAGGATGAAAGGCTGAATAAAAACTCTAATATAAACAAAGCCGAAAGAAGAAGAAAAAACTTTCTGTACAAATACTTTTTAAGTACATTTATTATGGCAAAATAATCTTTAATGTAAATATGTCATGCTGAATTAGATTTTTCCAATATTTAATCTATGACCTTGAAATAAATTAGAAATTTTGAAAGCTGCATGTATATTTTCAAACCAATGGCAGATATACGTGTTAATGGTGTCTAAAGAAACTGAACAACAATTTATAAAAATGCCTAATTCAGGATAGACATATAAAATGCCGACATTAATTCAATTCAATAATCTAGCAAAAAGCAAATAGTCTTAATTACATGTATTTAAAATTTTAAATGTAAGATTAATTCCTTGGAATTATATGTCTAAATGTATTTGCAAATTCAAGAAATTTCTTGTTTTCAAAGACTGGGAATAGTGTGGAAATAGTATGGAAGGCTTTACCTATACCTTACACAAATACAAGAGTATAAGGATATGTATCTAAACCAATGGTCAACATTACCCAAAAGTTACATAAAAATATAAAAGCTGTGATCACATTGGTAAAATTAATAAAGAAATAAGGATCAAGCTATCATTCCCAAAAAAACATTATTATAAGTGAGGGCATAGATGCTAGGCATTTTTGTATTCTCTTTGAATATATGATAGTAAAAAAAATAGATACCACATATTGATTAATTACAAGTACATTACTTTAGTTAATCTTTAAAACAAACCAAGGCACACAGATATCAATTGCCTTGCTGGAAGTCAAGAATTCAGTAACTAAGAACAGTTATGAACCTAGGTCATCTGAAGTCACAGTCTGTGCTTTGAGCTTTTATTCTATCTTCATGAGAGAACTCTAAAAATATGAAGCTAGAAGTAGAAATAATTTGAAATAAATTTAGTTCAAGTTCCTAATTAACTTAAAATGATGAGGCTGATTTTTCAAATATAGCACTTTTCATATTTTCCAGAGCCTTCCCTGGGAAATGTATAAATTTAAATGTGCAGCTTAGGTAATCAGAATTTAAATTTTTAGTGGTTGAAGATATTTAGAATGAGGTCTTAGCCACAGACAGTTCAGGAGTCCATTTCTATTCAAATTATAAAATAAAGATAGAAATATTTCAATTATTTTAAAACTGTTTAATGAGAGCAGTGTCTTTATGACGCTTGTCTCAAAGTCAACCTGTAGCCGTTGTACCACAGATTTAAGTAAATCTATACCACTAAGGGACAAGGTGAGAAATAATATTGAAAGGGAACAAATGTCATGTGATAGAAAACTTTATATTTAATTCAATCCAGATCAGCTTTATTTCTATTCTTCATTTGATTGCCTTATTATCCCCCAAGACCTGCAGCATAATGGGAGATCACAAAAAAAACAAGGTTTCACGTCTATATCTTGAAGTGTAAAAAAGGGAGAAAAGAATTGCCAAAGTCAAAAATCAAGGTTTTACTCTTGATTTCACCACTATCTAATTTTGATACCTTGGAAAGTCATTTAATTTACCTGAGACTTTTTCTTCATTTGTAAAATGACAGTAATTATACCGGCTCCAAGTTTTTGTGAGAATCAAATGAGATGATGTGTGTGAAAATGCTTCGTGGATGGTGAAAACATAAGTTGCTCTTTTTCAGTGAAGAAGATAATTTATTAACCAACCTCTTCTTGAGATGAGTATAAATCAAAAAAACATAAAAGCCTTGAAAAAATAATGCATTTTTGACACCTTTGGTCTTATTACCAATCTAGGAAAATTGTGAACTCAAGTGATAGTCAAAGGGCAGAGTTTGGTTCCATCATGGGGAGAGCCAAGCCTGAATCTAGAGGATAGGCAAGAGTGGGGCAGAATGCCCCACAAACACTGACTGAGTCAGCAATCCTGGTCTATAGGGTGGCATCTTTCAAAAAGATAAAAGTGACATTTCTTCATTTTTGTAAGTATTTTGAATTTCTGCCATAATACACATTTAATTATGCACTTAAAAAATAAATTTGAATGATCTGAGTAGATCAGCCATGGTCTTACTCTATTGGTATCTATTATGTTAAGTAAATATGAGTGTGCTAAAAAAACAAAATTCGGAATTTATTTCTCACGATGAGTTGTCAAATTTCTTAATGAATTTATTTTATTAAAAAAGCTGCATGTCACCAAAAATGTATATGTAAAAACATAAAAACACAAAAACCAGTAAGGCCAGCTCATTAGGTTTTATCTAGCAATCATATCAAACATTCTTCTAAGAACTGTAAATACAAAAAAAACAGAAAAAGTTCTAGCTTTAAAAAAGACTTAGTTGTGAACATTAATTTTACTCTTATCCATGTGCAGTGATTTGGCTACTGTTTTCTTAGAAAGGGAAGGCATGATGCTTATGACATAGAACTATGACAGGAACAAAATGAGGAAAATATATGGTAGTTAAACAAAACACAGGAAAATTAGAGTTGTGATTTAATCTTTTATTTTCAAAAAGAAAAGATCAAATATCCTTTCAGGTTTATTTCCCCTAGGGCCTCCGAATTAAAATACTGTATTGAAATCAGCAGGTCAGGCACAAGAAATGGTTTAACTGCTAATTAACACTAGATGATATACTGAGAATTACATGCTAATTAATTCTCTGTAGGGCTGAATGCCCTTTCTTCTATGTCATTTGCAATGAACACATTAATATGAAGACTAAGGTAGCATGTTTTTCATATGAATTAGTAATCAAAAATTAGTGTGTGTCAAAAACAGGACGTATCAGAATTATTTTCTTAAAGGTGATTGACGTATAGAAAAGTACTTACTGGAGAAAACATAGACACAGGAATGCCCCTGTAGATATGTTGGAAATATAAAAACATTATTATAAGAGAAAGGAAAGAAAGTAAGAGGAGTTCCAAATCAAAAGGATTCCTTCTGGTAAACCCTTAATTTCAATGGCGTTAGGCAAGTCTACGGTACAAAGACATTGTATGAATAAGTCCTAACTCCACGTTGGTGAGAAGTCTACAGCAGTCTTTTTAAGAACATTTTCCAGGTTGTAGACAATGATGCAGCAGAATTTGCCTGCTTGGCCAAAGAACATTTTTTCCCCTGGGGTAAGGCATGCCTACAGTTAAGTTGGGATTTGGAAGTTAGCCAAAAGTTGGTAGCTTCACTATGTATTCCTTCCAGAAAGCTCAGTATTTTTAATTGTGGTTAGTATGTCTCACTGGTTTGCTAATAATATCTTAATCACTGCTTCCTCCATATTCTTCCAAGGGCAGGGAGGTTAACCTGTTTAAGAATCTCTGTACCACAAATAAAAACTATCAAATGTATTTTAAAACCTCTGTGGTCAACCCTTTTGCAAAAGCTCCACTATCAGTCTGTCTTTAGATGTGATTTGTCTGCTTATTTATTTATTGCTTTCATGCATTATTCTATTTGGTCTACAGCATTTAAAAAATACCTATATATTTTACAATCATTAAAGCTGGCTGGAGAGCTTTAGAAAAGCATTGTTGCAAAAGAGCTTCAAGCAAAAGGCTTCCTTTTGGTGATGTAAGGTTGAAATGTGACTGAATATAACAATTATAATTTTTCGTTTGCAAAATAATTAATCTCTTGAGTAAACATTAGCTGCACATTCATTTTTTAATAAGAATAAAAAGGCATAGCAACTCAGAAATGATAATGTGCACCCAATAATGCATATCACACATGAGGATGTTGTTTTGCTTCGTATTGACAAGGATTTTGTTGTTGTTGTTGTTGTTGTTATAAAATAGCAATTGTATTTAGAAAGGCAAAATTAAAGTTCCACAATTGAAAAATATTGAGTTTTAACTAACAGAATTGGTACACAGTCCAAGTCAAAAGTGAATTTTCATAGATAATACTTACAAAAAACTCAAGGTATATAGTGTAAAAAGACTTGGAAGGTTGAAAAAGTAGAGTTTGATGGCTAACACTGAAACTTAATTGCTTTGTGATTTTGCATAAGTTTCTCAACTTTTGTCCTTTCGTTTCTACATCTGTAAAGTAAATATATTAATACTTGCAGCATCATGATCTTATGAAAATTAAATGAGAAAACAAAAGTCAATTATCTAGCCTATAGTCCAGCACATAGAAGGCAAATACTGATTATGATAAAACTTAACATTTCTTTTTATTTAATCAGTGATCTCATGTGTTTAATTGTAAATTAGGTTTGATGTGGGATAATCAATACCATTATTGAAAAGTTATAAATAAATAACAGTAACATGCGTGACTAATGCCATGGAAAGAATCACAGATTCTGGTTAATAGCCTTGAATATCGATCAGTGTTTAATGCAATTAATTGATGCTAAGAAATCTGAGTTTAGTCCTGGCATATCATTAACTGGCATAGTCTCCATATCTAGCCCTCCCAAAATCCTACATTGTCAGGAACAGGCAGTGCAGTTCACTTGGGAGGCTGCCTATAAGAATAAATGAGCTGGCCGGGCGCGGTGGCTCAAGCCTGTAATCCCAGCACTTTGGGAGGCCCAGGCGGGTGGATCACGAGGTCAACAGATCGAGACCATCCTGGTCAACATGATGAAACCCTGTCTCTACTAAAAATTACAAAAAATTAGCTGGGCACAGTGGCGCGTGCCTGTAATCCCAGCTACTCAGGAGGCTGAGGCAGGAGAATTGCCTGAACCCGGGGGCGGAGGTTGCGGTGAGCCGAGATCACGCCATTGCACTCCAGCCGGTAACAAGAGCGAAACTCCGTCTCAAAAAAAAAGAAAAGAGCAAATGACCAAAGCATGCACTCCCCAGAAAGGCAGAGCTTGAAAGCCATGAGTCTGCCTGGGGCCACTCTCACCGACCACAAACCTATCCCCCATAGTACAGGCACTGTGCACTAGCACATGTCCTAAAGACAGACTCTTTCTGCACACTGCTACAGCTGCCATTACAACTGGGAGTTGAAGTACCCACTCCCCAGAGCCTGAAAGCCACCTGATATGTGGAGACACATCCACTGACAACTCCTCAACCCCACTGCCAGCAACAGGGTTGCTGCATATCTGTATGCACCCTGAAAACAGGCTCTCCCCAATCACCACCGTAGGTCACCACCCCCTGTTAATCACAACTTTTGTCCATGCATACCACTGGGGAACCTGAGGATATGCTTGGCAAGACTTGTTCTCTTTCCTCAATGCCTGAGCATACTGCCTGAGGTATGGGGATCACCCTGCCTAGTTCACCACCACTGGCACCTGTTCACTCATTCTTGCAATCTTTGTATATGCCCTCCCAGTCTACTGCTAACAGCATCTCCAGCACCTACCTGCATGAATCAGCTGGAAGCCTGGGGTCTAACCCACCCAGCCTGTCACAGACACAGCTATGAATCACTTTAGCAAGCATTGGCTAAGAGTCCATTACTACTATAATTGTCCATGCCATGCATACGTCACGGGAACCCAAGGTCCTCCTCACCCGTCAGGCTCACTTATGCCCCTGCTCACACCTGAACAAGATGCATGGAGGCCCAAGAATTGGTCCACCTGGACCCACACATGTAAGCTACCCAGAGGCCAAAAGACAGGCATGCTTGGTCTGCTACTGCCACCAATGGAACCTAAGAACTGAAGCACTTGGAATCCACCTCTCCAGGAAAGCCTCACCACAGCCTCAATTAACAAGCATAGCCAAACCACTGAGGAAACCACAGATACCACTGACATTATTCACAGCTAAAGAAATCATAAAAAAAAAACTATACTACTGCATTCATCGAGAATCATAACTAAAGTACCCAGTGTAACAATCACCAAAGACACATTTTCAGGAAAATGTCTTTTCCCACAAAAGTCGATCAAACAATTTCGAAGAGACCATTCTTACGCCAGATGCACAAATATCAGCCCAAGGACGCAAGGAACATGAAAAAGCAAGAAAGTCGGACACCTCCAAAGAACCATAATAATTCCCCAGCACCAAATTTCAGTTAAAAACACATTTATAAAATCCCCAAAAAGAAATCCAAAATAATGTTGTTAAATAAGCTCAGTGAGATATAAAAGAACACAGATAAATATACAGATAAGTCAGAAAAATACTCAGGGCATCAATGAGAAATTGACCAGAGAGATAGAAATTATTTAAAAAAGGAAACCAGAAATAGTGGAATTGAATAACTCTTAAATAAAATTAAAAATACAATTAAGAGTGTCAACAATAGACTAAATCCAGCAGAAGAATGTCAAAAATTGAAGACAAGTCTTTTGAAATAATTACACACACACAAAAGATAAAGAATAAAAAAAGCCTAAGGGACATATGGGGCACCATAAAGCAAAAATATTTTAAATTTTGTTTGGTCCAGAAAATGAAGAGAAGGCCAAAGAAATAAAAAACCTATTTAACAAAATAGTAGCTGATAACTTCCCAAGTCTAGCAAGGGATGTAGATATCCAGATAAGGAGAAACCTCAGAGATCTGCAAAACGATACAACCCCAAAGGGTCTTCTTCATAACACATTATGGTCAAACTGTCAAAAGTCAAAGAGAGAAGTCCAAACACAGTAAGAAAATGTGTACAGTTATTTGTAAGGAAAGCTCCATAACACAAACAGTGGACTTTTCGGCCTGGAGAGAAGGGGATGGTATAGACAAATTGAAAGAAAAAAATTACTATCCAAGAATACAATGTTTAGTAAATTTATCCTTTGTAAATGAAAGTAGAATAAAGTATTTCTCAGAGAAGCAAAAAGTGAATTTATCGACAATAGACTAGCCCCACAAGAAATGCTTAAAAGAATTCTAAATCTGGAAGTGAAATGACAATAACTATCATTATGTAAATGCCTGAAAGTATAAAACTCATTTGCAGAGGAAACACAAGTGAGGAAAAGAAAACACTCAAATGTTTTAACTATGGAAGACAACCAAACCAAAATAATAAGAGAGAGAAAAAAGAGATTAGAGATATACAAAACATCCAGAAACAATTAAGAAAATGGAAGGAATAAATCTTCACTAATCAGTGATAACCTTGAATATAAAGTGACTAAATTATTGAGTTAATAGACATACATTCACTAAATGAAAAGAAAAAAATAAAATAAAATGAATGACCCAACTATATGCTATCTACAAGAAATTCACTTCATGTATAAAGATATGGAGAGTCTGAATATAAAGATTTGGAAAAGATATTTCATGCAAACAAAAAATAGAAATTATCAGTAGTAGCTATACTTATATCACATAATACAGACTTTCAGTCCAAAACAGCAATTGGAGAAGGTTGCTACCTAATGATAAATAATTCAATTCTGCAAGAGAATATAACAGTTCTAAATATAATTGTACCCAACATCAGAGCACCCAGATATATAAAGCAAATAATAATATATCTAAAGAGATAGGTAGACTATAATGTAACAATAGTTGGAAACTTTATCATCCTTCAACTCTTAGCATTAGACAGATCATCTAGACAGAAAATTAATAAGAAAATACCGGATTTGAACTTTAGACCGAATGGATCTAATAGACATTTACAAAATATTTTGGGCAAAGATATAAATACACCTTCCTCTCATTGGCACGTAAAACATTCTCCAGGATAGACCATATGTTAGGACACAAAACAAATCTCAACAAATTTTTTAACAATAAAATCATATCTTTATTTCTGCCTTCATTTCATTGTTATCCAGTCATCATTCAGGAGCTAGTTGTTTAGTTTCTATGTAGTTCTGTCCTTTTGGCTAGCCATGTGCAGAGAGCGAAAACTGGACCCCTCCCTTACATCTTACATTAAAATTAACTCCAGATGGATTAAAGATTTAAACATAGGACCTAAAACCATAAATATCCTAGAAGAAAACCTAGGCAATACTATTCAGGACATAGACATAGGCAAGGACTTCATGACTAAAAAACCAAAAGCAAATGTGAACAAAAGCCAAAATAGACAAATGTGATTTAATTAAACTTCAGAGTTTCCACACAGCAAAAAAAAAAAACAAAAACAAAAAAAAAACAACCATTAGAGTGAACCGGCAACCAACAGAATGGGAAAAATTTTTGCAACCTACCCATCTTACAAAGGGCTAATATCCGAATCTACAAAGAACTAAAGCAGCCTTACAAGGAAAAAAAAAAAACATTCAAAAGTGGGAAAAGGATATGAACAGACACTTTTCCAAAGAAGACATTTATGAGGCCAACGAACATATGAAAATATGCTCATCATCACTGGTGATTAGAGAAATGCAAATCAAGGAGCGATCTAAGATGGCTGATTACTAGTAGTTCAGGATTGTAGCTCCCAGTGAAAGTGCAGAGGAGAGGACACCACACTTTCAGACGTATTTTTTTTTGCTCACGGACTGGAAGAGTCCCAGTGGAGGAGCCCCACATGTCGCCAGTGTGACTCTTGTGGCTGGCGTGGTGGTTTTGCCGTCACCCTGGCGTGGCGGTTCTCAGTGCAGAGTAAACTGGACTGGGTTCCCTTTTGGTTGACGTTTGGAGCTCGGGGAAGGCAGATTCGCCCATTCAGCTGATTGAAAAAGGGACTCGAGGGAAGCCAGACCAGAGATTCCTGGGCAGAAAAGCACCATGAAGCTTGATGCCACTGTTTTAGCCAGCACAGTGAGTTGCTCATATTCCGGCGCTGGGAATCAACAAATTTGATGTCCACTCAGAGACTTAATTTGAAAGTCGGTAATTACAAAGATGACAGGTGGATAAATTTACAATGATGGGAAGAAACCAGCGTGGAAAGACTGAGAATAGCCAGGCGCGGTGGCTCACGCCTGTAATCCCAGCACTTTGGGAGGCCGAGACGGGTGGATCACGAGGTCAAGAGATTGAGACCATCCAGGTCAACATGGTGAAACCCCGTCTCTACTAAAAATACAAAAAATTAGCTGGGCATGGTGGCACGTGCCTGTAATCCCAGCTACTCGGGAGGCTGAGGCAGGAGAATTGCCTGAGCCCAGGAGGCGGAGGTTGCCGTGAGCCGAGATTGCGCCATTGCACTCCAGCCTGGGTAACAAGAGCGAAACTCCGTCTCAAAAAAAAAGAAAGAAAGAAAGAAAGAAAGAAAGAAAGACTGAGAATACCCAAAATCAGACTGCCTCTCCCTCTACAGGGGATCACAGTTCCTCATCAACAGGGGAACAAGACCTGATGGAGAACGAGTGTGTTCCATTAACAGAATTAGGCTTCAGAAGGTGGATAAGAAACTTCAGTGAGTTAAAAGAGCATGTTCTAGACCAAAGTAAAGAAACTAAGAACCTTAAAAAAAGGTTTGATGAAATCCTGACAAGAATAGACAATTTAGAAAGGAATATTAGTGAATTAATGGAACTGAAAAATACAATATGAGAACTCTATGAAGTATGAACAGGTTTTAACAGTCGAATTGATCAAGCAGAAGAAAGGATATCAGAGGTCGAAGACCAACTTAATGAAATGAAACAAGAAGACAAGATTAGAGAAGAAAGAGTAAAAAGGAATGAACAAGATCTCCAAGAAATATGGGACTATGTGAAAAGACCTAATTTACATTTGATAGGTGTACCTGAATGTCATGAAGAGAATGAATCCAAACTGGAAAATATTCTTCAGGATATTATTCAGGAAAACTTTCCTAATCTAGTAACGCAGGACAATACTCAACTCCAGGTAATACAGAGAACACCACAAAGATATTCCTCAAGTAGAGCAACCCCAAGACACATAATTGTTAGATTCACCAGGGTTAAAATAAAGGAGAAAGTTCTAAGGGCAGCTCGAGAGAAAGGTCAAGTTACTCGTAAAAGGAAGCCTATCAGACTCACAGCAGATCTCTCAGCTGAAACCCTACAAACTAGAAAGAGTGGTGGTCAATATTCAATATCCTCAAAGAAAAGAATTTTCAACCCAGAATCTCATATCCAGCCAAACTAAGCTTCATAAATGAAGGAAAAATAAAATTTTTTGTGAACAAGCAAGCACTCAGAGATTTCATCACCACCAGGCCTGCTTTACAAGAGAATCTGAAAGAAGCACTACACTTAGAAAGGAACAACCAGTATCAGTCATCCCAAAAACTTACCAAAAGGTAAAGAGTATCTCCATAGTGAAGACTCTATATCAACTAATAGGCAAAATAGCCAGCTAGCATTAAATGACAATATTAAACTCACAAATATCAATATTAATCCTAAATTTAAATGGATTAAATGCCCCAATCAAAGACACAAACAGGCAAATTGAATAAAAAGTCAAAACTTATTGGTACACTGTATCCAGATCGATCTCATAAGCAAGAACACACAAAGACTCAAAACAAAGGATTGAAGGAAGACTCACCAATAAAATTGAGAGCAAAACAAAACAAAACAAAAACAGGAGTTGTAACTTTTGTCTCTGAAAAAAATAGACCTTAATAGTAACAAAGACTAAAGGAAACAAAGAAGGACATTACATGATGGTAAAAGGATCAATGCAACAACAGGAGTCAATGATTATAAATATATATGCACCCAATAATGGAGTACCGAGATACATAAGACAAGTTCTTAATGACTTATAAAGAGACTTGGACTCCCGCACAATAATAGCAGGAGACTTTGACACCACATCATTAATATTCAACAGATCAATGAGATAGAAAATTAACAGGGACATCTATGATTAGAACTCAGACCTGAAACAAGTAAACTCAGTGAATATTTATAGAATTCTTCACCCCAGGTCCAGAGAACATACATTTTTCTCAGTATCACATTACACCTATTTTGAAAGTGACCACATAATTGGAAGTAAATAACTCTTCTGCATTTGCATAGCATTTTACAGTCTTAAATGAAATATTAATTGGCTGTTTGTTTGTTATTTTCTTCCATTATTCCTTTCTGTCTCCACTGTTAAGCACAATTATTGTCATAAAAGAGGTTTTAATACCTATTTTTAGATTGCATTTCAGCCTGGGCAATAGAGCAAAACTCCTGTTCTCTCTCCCCATTTCTCTTTCTCTTTCTTTCTTTCTTTCATAAAAAAAAAAGAAATAAAAATAAAAATTTAAAAACAGAGAAATTCAAATCAAAACCACATTGAGATACCATCTCATGCCAGTTAGAATGGAGATCATTAAAATCTGGAGACAACAGATGATGGAGCGGATGTGGAGAAATAGGAACAGTTTTACACTGTTGGTGGGAGTATAAATTAATTCAACCATTGTAGAAGACAGTGTGCTGATTCCTTAAGGATCTAGAAATAGAAATTCCATTTGACCCAGCAAACCCATTAGTGGATATATATCCAAAGGATTATAAATCATTCTATTATAAAGACACATGCACATGTATGTTCTTTGCCATACTGTTTACGATAGCAAAGGCCTGGAACCAACCCAAATGCCCATCAGTGGTAGACTAGACAAAGAAAACATGGCCTACATACACCATGGAATACTATGCAGCCATAAAAAATAATGGATTCATGTCATTTGTGGGGACACTGAGGAATCTGGAAACCATTATTTTCAGTGAATTGACACAAAAACAGAAAACCAAACACCACATGTTCTCACTCATAGGTGGATGTTGAACAATAAGATCACATGGGCACAGGGAAGGAAACATCACACACTGGGGTCTGCTGGGTTGGGGTACTAGGGGAGGGACAACAGGGGTCGGGGAGTTTGGGGTGGGGTAACACTGGGAGAAATGCCTGATGTAGGTGGTGAGGGGATGGAGACAGCAAACCACCATGGCATGCGTGTGCCTATGCAACAATCCTGCAAGATCTGCACATGTACCCCAGAACTTAAAGTACAACAAAAAAAATTGATAAATTGATGCTACTACCAATCAAAATAAAATAAAATAGAATAAAATAATATCAAGTATTTTCTCAGTTCACAGTAGAATAAAACTAGATGTTAATAACAAGAAGATCTCTAGAAGCTATGTACAAATACGTGGAAATTAAAGAACATGCCTCTGAACAACCATGGGTTAATGAATAAACTAATAAAATTTTTAAATTTCTTAAAACAAATACAAATACAGACACATTATATCAAAGCCTATGGAATACAGCAAAATCAGTGCTAAAAGAGAACTTTGTAGTAATAAATGGCTAAATAAAAAGAGTAGAATAATTTCAAATAAACCACCTACTACTCTTGCTTCTTGGTAATTTAGAAAAGCTAGAGAAAAAAACACCAAATATTAGTAAAAGAAAGGAAAAAATAAAGATCAGAAGAGAACTAAACAAAATAGAGACTACAAAAGCAATACAAGGGATCGACAAATGTAAATTTGGTTTTTTGAACAGATAAGCAAAATTGGAAAGCCATTACTATATTCACCAAGAAAGAGAGAAATGTCTCAAATAAACAAAAATAAAAAAGGAGTCATTATTATTGATACCACAGATATACAAAAGATTATCAGAGACTATTACAACTAAACACTAAGAAACTGCAAACCCTAAAGAAAATGGAAAATTTCTAGAAACATATCATTTGTAAAATTGAAATGTGAAAAAAATTTTTAAACCTCAATGAATCAATAAAAATGAGATTTAATTAGTAATGCAAAGTTTATCAACAAAGCAAAGCCCAGGACCCAAAGGCTTTACTGCTGTGAGAAACATAAACATATTTAAAAACCTAAATATGTTTTTAAATTTGTTTAAAAACAAGTTCTCCTTAAATTATTTCAAAATTGAAGAGGAGAGATTCTTCTTAATTCATTCTATGAGGCCAGCATTACCCTGATACCATAACCAAATAGAGACACAAAAATAACAACAGCAACAATCCCTGATAAACATAGACACAAAAATTCTTATAAAAAGACTAGGAAAGCAAATCCAACAGCATATCAACATCATGATCAACTGGGATTAATCTCTAGAATGCAAGGATGGTTCAATATACCCTAATCTATAAATGTGATGACATCAATAGAATAAAGGACACATTCCATATAATCATCTCAATACACTTTAAAAAATATTAGATAAAATTCAACATCCCTTCATGATAAAAACTCTCAATAAATGAAAAACAGAAAAAACATTATTTTATATAGTAAAGGCTATAAATGACAAACCCACAACTAACATTTTACTGAATTAAGAAAAGCTGAAAATTTTTTCTTTAAAAATTTGAAAAAGAGATGAAGCCCACTTTCACCACTGCTATGCAACATAGTACTGGAAGTCTTAGCTAGAACAGCTGGGCATGAGATAGAAAAAAAAAATGTATCCAAATGAGAAAACAGGAAGTCAAAATGTCCTTCTTTTCAGATGACATGATGTTATAATTCATTCATACCATTTTAGAATAAAAAGAAATCAACAGAAAAAAAAATGCTAGCATTGCTTTACACCAATAATGAACTATTTGGTATATAATTCAAGAAGGCATTTTTTTTTTACAATAGTTACAAAAATAAGGGAAGAAAATACATAGGAATATATTTAATTGAGATAGTGAAATATTAAAGTGATCTACAAATTCAGTGCAATCTCAATTTAAATACCAATGTTAATTCTCACAGAAATGCTTTAAAAATCCTATAATTTGTGTGAAACCAAAAAGAGCCCTGATAGCCAAATAAATTCTCAGAAAAAAACCCCACACCACCTGACTTTAAAATATATTACAAAGTTATAGTAAGCAAAACTGCATGGTATTAGTATAAAAACCGACAGTGACTAAAAGAACAGAATAGAGAACCGAGACATACACAAGAGCTGATTTTAAACAAAGATTCTAATAACATATATTGGGGAAATGACACCCTCTCCAATAAACAGTTCTGGGAAAACTGATTATCCATATATAGAAGAATGAAACTTGACTTGAATTACAGACTTAAATGTAAGAACTGAAACTAAAAGTACTAGAAGAAACACTTTAGTATAATGATCTAGGCAATAATTCTATGACTAAGACCTTAAAAGCCCAGGCAACAAAAGCTAAAGTAGACACATGATTTTATATAAAACTAAAACACTTCTGCACAACAAAGGAAACAATCAACAGAGTGAAGAGGCAACGTACTGAATGAAAGTAAATACTCACAAACTATTCATCCAACAAGAGACTGATATTCAGAAATTACAAAGAACTCAAATGACTCAACAGCAACAAAATAAATAATTTTATTAAAAAGTGGTTAAAGACCTTAGTAGATATTTCTCAGAAGATGATAGATGATATACAAATGGCCAACAGGTACATGAAAAAAAAAATTGCTCAGCATCATTAATCGTCAGGGAAATGCAAATCCGAACCACAATAACGTATCATTTTATCCTAGCTAGAGTGGCTATTATCAAAAAGATAAAAAATAACATATATTAGACAGAATGCAGAGAAAAGGGATCTCATATATTGTTGGTATAAATGTAAATTGGAGCAACCATTATAGAAAACAGTATAACAGCTTCTCAAAAAAACTGAAAATAGAACTACCATAAGATACAACAATCCCACTGTTTGGTATCTATCCTAGGAAAGAAAATTAGTATGTTAAAGAATAATTGCACCCCCATGTTTATTGTAGCACTATTTGTAACAGTAAAGATAGGCAATCAACCTAAGTGTCCATCTACAGATGAGTGAATAAAGGTTTTATTTTTTCCCAAGATGATGGTTGGAGGCAGTGTTAGCTTGGCTCTCCCACTTGGAAGGATAGAATGATGTATAGAGATTAGCAGTGTAAACATTTTTTCAAGAGGCAATGCAGAAACTTAACAGGAAAACTGAAAGAATGCAAAAACCCTGTGAATGAAGGGTCAGGATGCAGCCTATTCCGTGAAACAGTTGAAAATCTGTGAGTCCACAGAGTGTGAGAAGGGGAGATAATGCCTCCAGAATACACATGACCACCAGGGAATCTAAAAATACAGGCCACTGGAGAAGGAATTAACTCTACCCAGACAGAGAACTGATTTAGGGAGCAGCAAGAAATATAAAGGTAGAAGCAACAGTAGAAAGTGACTTGCAGGCCTTCCAGTCTCCAGCATGAACTGAGGGAAGCCATACCTGAATCCATCTCATAGGTGACCTTGTGGAAAACAACCAACTAGCTCAGGTAGGGGATGCAGGGTGAAAGAAGCTCCCAACTGAATTTTGTGATTTTATGATTTAATGTTAAGTGGGCACAAATTCCAAACTCCCTCCTTGATAAGAAGGTAGTGAAGAGGGGCAGGGTGGTGAGTGGTTAAGTGCATTGCAGACATGAGTGCAGAAGCTGGCACCAGGCCTTGCAGGCAGATGGGGATGGGCATGGCCTAAAATTCATGGTTCTTATCTCTACAGGGAAAGTTTATGGCCTGGGGCAGTTCTGAGCCTTTGATTGCTTGGGTCTTAACCCAGTGCTATTAGTGGAGCAATGCAGAAGTGCAATCAGCCTTACTAGTTCTGTGGGAGTGGGGTGAGGCTTACTATGGCCTGTTACTCTCTATCCCTTTGCAAACACCTCTTGTGTAGCAGAGGTAATTATACTGAGCTCTGGATCATTACCCAGAAGCCTGAGAACTATCCCCGACCCTCACAGGAGCCACAGATGGCCCTACTCGCAGAGAGTCAGAGTGCAGACCTACTAAACTTGCCCACATCTGATTGTGCCCCTCCACTCACCCTGGACACAAACTTTTTCTTTTTTCCCTAGTCTTGTAAAACTGTAAGTCCATTAAAGGGCTTTTGCTTCCCAGTCTTAGGTATGTCTTTATCAGCAGCATGAAAACAGACTAATACAGCCATCTATGACAAATCCATGAGAAACCTCATACTGAATGGGGAAAAGCTGAAAGCATTTCCCTTGAGAACTGAAACAAGACAAGGATGCTTACTTTCACTTCTTCTATTCAACGTAATACTGGAAGTCCTAGCCAGGGAAATAAGAGAAGAAAAAGAAATAAAGGACAATCAAACTGGAAAAGAGTAAGTCAAACTGTCAATGTTTACCAATGACATGACTGTATAACTAGGAAACCCTAAATACACGTCCAAAAGGCTTCTGGATCTGATAAATAAATCTAATAAAATCTCAGGTTATAAAATCAACATACACAAGTCAGTAATACTGCTGTAATCCAACAATGACCAAACAGAGAAAAAAATCAAGAACTCAATCACTTTAAAAACACCTGCACACACACACACACACACACACACACACAAATCTAGGAATATATTTAACCAAGGAGGTGAAAGAGCTCTACAAGGAAAACTACAAAACACTACAGAAAGAAATCACAGATGACATGAATGAATGAAAACCCATTCCATGCTCATTGATGAGAAGAATCAAGACTATGAAAATAATGATATCGCTCAAAGGAATCTACAGATCCAATGCAATTCCCATGTAAATACCATCATCATTTTTCACAAAAATAGAAGAAAAAACTTAAATTTTATATGGTATCAAAAGAAAGCCCAGATAGCTAAAGCAATACTAACCAAAAAGAAGAATTCTGAAGGCATGACATTACCAGACTTCAAATTATACTACAAGGTTATAGTTACCAAAACAGCATGATACTGGTATAAAAACAGGCACATAGACCGATAGAAAAGAATAAGGAACCCAGAAATAAAGCCAATTCCTTACTGCCAACGGATGTTAAACAAACCATACAAAAATATAATTTGAGGAAAGACTCCTATTCAATAACTGGTGCTAGGATATCTGGCAATCCACATGTAGAAGAATGAAACTGTATTCCCATCTCTTGGCTCATAACAAAAGTCAACTCATAATGGATCAAAGACTTAAATCTAAGACCTGAAACCATAAACATCCTAGAAGATAACATCGGAAAATCTCTCCTGCACATTGGCTTAGGCAAATAATTCATTACTAAGATCCTAAAAGCAATTGCAACAAAAGAAAAATAAACAAATGGGATCTAATTAAGCTAAAAAGCTTTTGCACAGCAAAAGAATCAGTAGCGTAAACAGACAACCTACAGAGTGGGTGAAAATATTAGCAAACTATGCACTCTGTCAAGGACAACTATCCAGAATCTACAAGAAACTCAAAGAAATCAGCAAAAAAAAAAAAAAACCCACAACAAATAATCTCATCAAAAAATGGGCTATAAACATGAATAGACATTTCTCAAAATAAGATATACAAACAGTCAACAAAAAAATACTCAGTTGGGCACAGTGACTCAGGCCTCTAATCCCAACACTTTGGGAGGCCGAGGTGGGCAGATCCCCTGAGGTCGAGAGTTCAAGACCAGCGTAATCAACATGGAGAAACCCTGTCTCTACTAAAAATACAAAATCAGCCAGCATGGTGGTGCATGCCTGTAATCCCATTTACTCGGGAGGCTGAGGCAGTAGAATCACTTGAACCCAGGAGGCAGAGGTTGCTGTGAGCCAAAATTGCACCATTGCACCTAAATAACTTAAACTAGATCTACCATTTGATCCAGCAATCCCCCTGTTAGGTATATACTCAAAGGAAAAGAAGGCTTTATATGAAAAACACACATTCACACATATGCTTATCTCAGCAAAATTTACAATTGCAAAGACATAGAACAAACGTAAGTTCCCATCAACCAATGAGTGGATAAACAAAATATGGTATTTATACACCATGGAATGCTTTTCAGCCATTAAAAGGAACAAAATAATGTCTTTTTCAGTACCTTTTATAAAGGTGGGGGTCATTATTCTAAGTGAAGCAACTCAGGAATGGAAAACCAAATCCCATATGTTCCCATTTATAAGTGGGAGTTAAGCTATGAGAATGCAGAGACTGTATACAAAGTGATATAATAAACTTTGGGGACTCAGGTTGGGGAGGTTGGGGGTGGTTAGGGATAAATTTCTGCATATTGGGTATAGCATGTACTGCTAAAGTGACAGATGCACTAAAAATCTCAGAAATTACCACTGAAGAATTTATTCAAGTAACCAAAAAACACCTGTACACCCAAAACTATCTAAATAAAATAATTAATAAAAAGAAAATGTGTCATTTGTATATAATATTGTTTAGCAATTAAAAAGATAAAGATAAAATCATGTCATTTGAGCAACATGAATGGAACTGAAAATAATTATTTTTTCTTTTTTTTTTTTTTTAATTTCTATAGACTCGGTCTCACTCTGTCAACTCAACCGTAGTGTAGTGACACAATCATTGCTCGCTGCAGACTTAAACTCTTGGTCAGGCAAACTTCCTGCCAAAGCCTCCTGAGTAGCTGGGGCTATAGTCATGCACCAGTATGTTGAACTAATTTTTTAATTTTGTAGACATGCGGATTTTACTATGAAGCCCAGGATGGATAAATCATTGTCTAGGCCAGGCTCGGTGGCTCACGCCTGTAATCCCAGCACTTCGGGAGGCCGAGGCAGGTGGATCACGAGGTCAAGAGATGGGGACCATCCTGGTCAACATGGTGAAACCCCATCTCTACTAAAAATACAAAAAATTAGCTGGGCATAGTGGCACGTGCCTGTAATCCCAGCTACTCAGGAAGCTGAGGCAGGAGAATTGCCTGAACCCAGGAGGCGGAGGTTGCAGTGAGCCGAGATCGCGCCATTGCACTCCAGCCCGGGTAACAAGAGCGAAACTCCATCTCAAAAAAAAAAAAAAAAAAAAAAAATCATTGTCTAAAGTGAAATAAACCAGGCACAAAAAAACCAGGCCCCTGAAAATTAAAAACAAAGATCAGTGAAATTATATACTATTATTTCTAATAACAATGGCAATGGAAAGTTTGGAAGATTTATGAAATTTGCTGAAAAAAAGGATAAAACTGTTTTTAAAACGTTAAAAGAAGGCTGGGTATGGTAGCTCATGCCTGTAATCCCAGGACTTTGGGAGGTCAAGGCCTACTGATCACTTGAGGTCAGGAATTAGAGACCAGCCTGGCCAACATGGTGAAACCCTATCTCTAGTAAAAGTACAAAAAAATTAGCTCAGTATGGTGGCACATGCTTGTAATCTCAGCTACTCAGAAGGCTGAGGAATGGGAATTGTGTGATCCTGGGAGGCAGAGGTTGCAGTGAGCCAAGATAATGCCACTGCTTTCCAGCCTGGGGGACAGAGAGAGACTCTATCTCATAAATAAATAAATAAATAAATAAATAAATAAATAAATAAATAAAAAGTTTAATCAAGAGTTTCCCCATCCCACTAATAGACTACAGAAAAATAATCACGCCACAGAACTTCACATTATTGAGAGATGTATCCAAATTGAAAGTCTGACAAGTACACAGAACTCCTGTGAAAGAGAGGCAGATGGTACAGTGGCTATGCATATGGACTCTAATGCCAGATTGCCTGGATTCAATACTCATTTTTACCACTTGTCAGTTGCAGAAATTTGGACCATTAACTAGACAGGTTGGTGTTCTATCTCCTATCTGTGAAATGGATATGATATTGATACCACCTCTCTTCTGAGGCCATTTCGAAGATGAAATTATTAAAATTCACACAAAGTTCTTGCAGTAGTATCTTAGGGTAACAAATCAAGAATTTATCATTATGATTATCATAAAAGCTTTGGAGGCAGGGTGGGGAAAGTTTATATGCCAAATTTCAGGAATTAGAATGATGTCAGGTATTATCTACATCATGAGACATTAGAGAAAAAAAAATAAATGCCCGCATAAGTGTAAGAGGAAAATGTTTTTAACTTAGAATCCTTTATGCAGACAAGCTAACCCTTATGCATGAGGGACAACAAGAATATTTTTCGGACTTCAGAACTGTCACAATGTCGATGTTTTGCTGTTTTTTCTTAACCACCTATGCATTCTTTTTCAAGAAGCTCCTGGAGGACATGCTCCTTGAAAATAAGAAAGTAAATGAAAAAAAGAAGATATTGGGAGACCAGAATCAAGAGCTCCAACAGAAAAGAGTAATAAAAGACAACCCAGGAGAATAGCTATGCCAGCAGCCTACAGAAAACATTGTAAATTGATGAGTGGGTCACAGGTTTACAGGAAAGAAACTGTTAGAAAAAGAAATGGAACTGATAAATTATTTCATGTACTGAAAAATATCACTGAGAAGAGTTTAGTCCATGAGTCTGAGTATTATGAAAAATTTACTGTAAGTAAAATCTAAATGAATTTTTTAATGCATTATTACTGCAAGAAAATAATAACATATATAAGTAAAAGAATCATACCATATTATATGGCTCAGCAGTGAACCACATTTACAAAATCATGATAAGTACTGAGTATTTATTTAATGAAATCTATGTTATAACTCTCCCTAGGGGGGAAAAAGGTGGTGAAGGAAATTCTTTCCTCCCATAATAGTTTATTGTTGGCTAACGTCAAGCACTTATGAACTAAGAAAGCAGTACAAGTTTAGTATTTAGAAATAGGGCACTAAATAACAGGAGAAAACACTAAACAAGTTGAAATGGCTCACTGAGAAGCATGATGGGTCAGGGAGAATAGAAATGTGTTCTTAGGATTTTGTAGTAGGATTTGAAATTTTAAGTGGTGTGTCTAAATGAATACAATTGTAGATTGATTTTTAAATAGCATTTCTTTACAAATTTCTCACACTCTAATGTAAGTCTTTTTCAACCCTAGAATCCCTGTATTTTAGCTAAAATTTCATATGCTAGTTTCACCGACACTTTCCCTGATCAGTTTTTAGGCTTCATATTCTCTCTAAATTTCTTTTTTTCTTGTTTCAGGACCTGCCAAAGACCTTCTGGGTTATAACAGCAAATCCTTTCCATTAATGCTACTGGCAGAGATGCCCAAAATATTCCTGATTGATTGAAGCCTCACTTGCTATTCCCTCACTTTCGGGAACACTAAATTCCTTTGCAAATTAAAAACAAACACAGCTGAACTATCTTATGTTTAATTTAGCCTAGTCCAGATTGATGAAACTTCAGGCAGTTTGGAAACCTTGGGAACTTTTCTGGGATAATGGTAAAAGCTGTACATGTCAGGACCAAAGTCTCTTCTTTAATTTTTTTTAAAATGCAACATTTTAAATTCTAAAATGCTAGGTTTTTAGAGTGTGTTTCTACATTCCATGTTTGTAGGGGTCATTGAGAGCAGAGACATAGAGAGTGATAATGAAATGGTTATTTTCAAAAAGAAGATGCCTCTAAAAATACATCAGATTCATGAAATTTGCTTACAAGTTCTTTTTCGCAAATTATTTTGATCACAAATTATACATAATTGGTAATATAAGGGTCAGGAGAAATATATTTGATGCAGCTGAAATGACAATACCTGCTTATTTCTCCCTCACTGTATTAAACTTACATGAAGGCTTTCCTTTGATTCTAAAACTACAGCTGCAATGTGCAGCTTATTTCTTGGAACTGGTAATGTTTAAGACTTTTGCTGTCTAATGTAATCTACTCCATGCCTTTGCACAAGAAGGAAAACAAATAAAAAAATAAAAACAGAAGCAAAAACCCTCACCCTATTTTATCATGCTTATAACAACATGGTCTGGGGAGCTATTACAATCTCAAACAGTGCATGCCTGTGTCACAGAATGCCTTTATAATATTTATTTTGTCCCGACTTTAGAGCTTTTTTAATATCAACTCTCTTTGCTGTGGCTATTAGGTTCTCCTACTACAATTTATTCCCAGAACACTGCCCAGTGGAGGAATAGCCACAAGTATCTCCTAAATTATAGGATTCCAGGTTCTCCATTTTTTCAGCGTGTTTGTTTATTGCCATTTGCCCAGGACACTTCCTATTCACATGTTTTCCAGCAAAATTTAAAATAGCAATCAATTTCATTAAGAACATTGCCTGATTCCTATTCTAGACGATGTCGCATATCTGAGGAAGTAGTGGATGGAAGTCAGGTCCTTGGTTTTTAAAGGGTGAAATATGTAAATAGTTTAGAATCCAGCAAAAGAAACAGTCTAAAGTTTGGAAGGATAAGAAACAATCATCCGAGGTTAAGTAAATGCAAATTACAAATATGAGTTTAGAGAATTTTTTTTAAACAAGGGTACCAATAAGAAACACACTATTTAGTTGGGTACTGACATCTGCCTTAGACAAAACTGTTTGCACCCTCGTCTGAGATTCATAGCTTCCAGCTGGGGACATCTTCCAATTGAGGACAACAGATATACTGTGACTCCTATGATTTGGCTAAGCAGAGGCAGGAATTTAACTTTACGAGTGATCTTGTTAAGAATCACGTTAAGAACTGATAAACTATAACCACCCAGAACTTGTTTTGAGCAGCAACTTCAAGTCACGTTGGCATCTTATTCTACATTCAGCAACCACGGATTGTGACTTAGGAGTACAGAGGAGAGTGAGTTACCCCTGCTAGACCGGAGTCTGGTGGTAAAGGAGAGCTTTCTGAAGAAATAACATTTTTTTTCTCAATTAAATGAGGTAAAATACATGTAATAAGAATTATACCATATTAACTATTTTATGGGTATAGGTCAGTGGTGTGACATATGCATAATGCCATACAACTATTACCATTCTCCATCATCAGAAATCTTTTATTCTTGCAAAACTGAAATTCTATACGCATTAAGTCACAATTCCCTATTATTTCCTCCCTCAAGTCCCACGAACCAGGCTTCTACTTCCTGTTCCTATACTTTTGATTACTCTAAATATATGGCTTATTTCACTTAGCATGGTCCTCAACTTTCATTCAACTTATGACATACGTCAGAATTTCCTTTACTTTTAAGGCTGAGGAATAGTCCATTGTGTGTATATATCTCATTTTACTTAGCCATTCTTCTGCCATTCTTCTCTTGAGTTGCTTGTAGGTTTCAGCCAGTGTGCTATGAATATGGGTGCACAAATATCTTTTGAGATCCTGCTTTCAAATCTTTTGTATACATTCCCAGAAGTAAAATTGCTGGATCACATGATAATTCTATTTTTTGTTTTTGAAAAAGCATCTTAATATTTTCTACAGTAGCTGTACCATTTTACATTCCCATCAAGAGTGCAAAAGAATTACACATCCTCACACACACTTATTTTCTGATTTATTTAGAGTAAACATCCTAATGTGTGTGAGGTAATATCTCACTTTGTTTTGATTTGCATTTCCCTAATAAATTAGTGATGTTGAATATCTTTTTATGTGCTTATTGTCCAGTTATATGTCTTCCTTAAAGAAAAGTTTATTCAAGTCTTTTGACCATTTTTGAATCATGTGTTTTTTGTTGTTGTTGTTGTTACTGAATGTTAGTAGTTCTCTGGGTATTATAGATATCAATCCCTTTTCATATACATAATTTTCAAATACCTTTCCAATCCCACAATTGTCTTTTTATACTGTTGAGTTTATTGTCTTTTGATGCATAATTTTAGAAATTTTTCTTGAAGTGTAAATTTGTGGGTTTTTTTTTTTTTTGCTGCCTGTGTCTTCTGTGTCATAATCAAGAAATTATTGCCAAATAAAATGTCGTGAAGATTTGCCCTACATTTTTCTCTATGAGTTCTAGAGTTTTAGGTTTTACAGCTAGCTATTTGATCCGCTGTGAGTTAATTTTTATATATATGTTAGGTAAGGATTAAAATGTATTATTTTTCATGCAGATATCCAGTTTTCACAGTAGTATTTGTTAAAAAATTTTCCTATTGGGATGCCTATAATTTTATTAAAGATCTCTTATATGTAAGAAGTTTCTCTCTTGCTGCTTTCAACATTCTCTGTCTTTTAAAAGTCTAATTATATTGTATCTCACTGTGGATCTATTTGAGCTCTTCTAACTCAGGTTTTGTTTAGCATCTTGGATATTTATACTCATCTCTTTCTTCAAATTTGGAAAGTTTTCATCAATTATCTCTTCAAATATTCTCTCTTCCCCTTTCTCTTTCCATTTATCTTCTGGGACTCTCACAATACATACATTGGTCTGCTTGATGGTATCTCACAGTTCATTTAGTCTCTATTCAAATTTTCAATCATTTTTTTCTGTTTGGAAGACTCAATAATTTCTATTGTCCTGTCTTTAAGTCTGCTTATTTTTTTCTTTTGCCTGCTCAAATCTGCCTTTGAACTCCTCTAGTGAACTTTGTATTTTAAGTCATTGTATATTTCAGTACCAGAAATTCTTTTTTTCCCTTATTGATATTTTCATTTTGTTCATTCATCATTTTCTTGACTTTTACCACATTTCTGTTTTTTTCACCACATATTTTTTAAGTATCTTTGACAGTTGTTTTAAAGTTTTTGTCTAGTAGATCAGCCATCACATCTTTTTCAGGAACAATATAGGTTGACTTTTTCCTTCAATTGTAATTTTATGAATTGTAATTTTTATGAATTGTAATTTTTTATTGAAAGCTGGACATTTCAATCAAATGTGGTAACTGGAAAGCAGACTCTCCCCCTTCCCAAGAATTTGTTGAATTTTGCATTTTTTCTTAACATTATATGTTGTCTTTATGCTGAGTTTCAGCCTGCAGTGTAAACATAAGTTCATCTCAAGATTTTTACTCTTTCCCTGGGCATGTGTGGTCATGTTCTAATTTTCTCTGTGCATGCAGTTGCTTTTAAATGTTCTAGTCTTCTTATGTCTGGCTCACAAAAGTGGGGAAAATGAAGTGAGGAGGACAATGCTGACCTTAAAGCCTCTGGAGGTTGTTTCAACTGCAGGGGATGGGGGTGCCTCACAAAAATGACAGGAGGTACAACGTTAATGGAAGTCTGCCTCTTGTGGATTTTCGTGATTAGAAGTAGCAATCAACAATTAGAATACAGATCCCCAATAATTGGAGGACAGGGTCCTTTTTACTCATTCTGGTTTTCACAGGCTGTGTATAAGCTGTTTCAGGAACAAATTCCCAGCTGCCCACCACAGGGCTGGTGTAGGGGACAGGTAATTTCTACTGACTAAGAGCTAAAGTTGCCTGAAATTTACCACAATTTACCTTCCTAGCCTTTTTCTCAAAGTTGCAAGCCTTCAATAGACTCCAGAGTCCTCAAATAATTACATCAGACAGATTCTGCCAGTGCATTTTTTTGCTAGGCAGAGAGACAGTTTCCTGGTGCTTTCTATTCTGCCATCTGCCCAGAATTCTCTCCCAGAAGTCACATTCTATCTAGATATTTAAATAGAAGTAGACATTTGTCATGTCTGGGAGGGCAAGAAGTCAAGGCCATTTGAAACCTATCTCAGTTCAGGACTAAGAAGTATGGTACATGCACAATAAATACCATGGTCTTAATTGCACATACAAGATTTTTTTTATTCTAAACACTATTGCCCTGCACTTAACTGGCAACAGCTTCAGGTTATTATTAACATCTATATTCCTCTTGTAACTTTACTAAAACAAAATAATTATCTAGTCACATGGCTTTCTAACTTCGTTCTCCAGCTTTCTTTATTGTTTGTTGTAACCATACAACTGGATAATATAAATGAAAAGACTGAGCTGTTAAGTGGTTGTTCTATAAAGTATTTACTTTATTAAGTGAGAAAAAGGCATACTCTTTTCTCCTCCAATCTGTTTCTTCATCTGACCTGGAATGTGGTTGAGAGATTGGACTTCAACGGGCAATTTGAACCCAAGAATAGAGGTCACATATAGAGATGGTGGAACAATGAGCTGGAAGTTTCCTGGATTCATGAATCTTTTATGGAATCATTCCACCAGTTCTGGATTCCCTATCTTTGGAATTATTGAAAACTAAAGAAAAACAAATATCTTTCTTGTTTAAGTCACTGTTATGTTAGCTAAATCTAATCTTAACTGATACATCTTAGGAATGACTAACAGTTAGAGAGATTATTGGTATAAATAATTTTAGCTCATGTTACTTTCAGTTCATCTATCAAAATTATACCTGAAAACTGAGTCATATTGAACAAAAAATATTTTATCTATGGTATCTGTTTAACAGTTTTCTTTTAAAGCACATTTCTCCTCATTTTTAGGTAAGCTGAATATTCAGCTTTATTTATGTGCACATTTTGGAGAAAGAAGTCACTTAAAAGCCTTTGCATTTAATGACACAAAGAAATAGCAATCGCTTTTAGAAGATGTCATGAAGGCTAGTTTTTAAACCAGAACAAAAATGCCATTTCAGTAGAGATGGACAAGCCTCAGAAGGATTAGGATTTGAGTTCTAATTTGCAAACAGGGTTTATGTTTGGATTAGGATTTGACTCCAATTTTCCTTTATGGATTTAGTTAAAGCTTTTATTAATCACTCATCCTAAAGAGTGGCTTGAATTTGTGTGATGGAACAATGGATATATTTTTTATTTAATAAACTCAAACAAATGAAAAAATCTATGAGTGATTCTAGCTGCTATGCCTGAGCTTTCTGCCTTTTAGATTCTCATGGCTTTTAAAGAACATAAGTACTCAGGAGTCCATTCCCTTATTAGGATCATTTAGAGATATTACATTACAAATGATGATGCCTGCGTTGAAATTATTTGGGAGATTTTTTAAAAAATCAGACTTCTTAAATATGTTTATTTGTATGTTATAAATATGGAATAATTGATTTTTGAAATAATTCAAGACAAGCATTCTTTATAACCTGTGATATTGCAAATTTTCATATAACTGTTCGTTTAGGTATTAGGCCTTCGCTAATTCGTACCTAAATGCCTCTCAACCCACTCTCTCAAATGGGGGAAGGCTAACCTCCTTATCTTTTATAAATAAAGAGGGAAAGATAAGGCAGATGGGGAAAGGGTAGGTAACTATGCCTTGAGATGCTGGATTGGTAGCTTTACTCAAATTCTTTCAGTTCCAGTCTTTCTGGATGAGTTGTGAATTGTGAGTTCTCACTATCCTGGTGAGTTCTGAATATCTGCTATTGTCCAGGGACTCCCATCCAGCCCAGGATATAGATCCTCCTCCCAATTATGGCAGGGAACACCAAAGACACTAGACTAGTTAGGATTAGAATGAATCTTGGATGGAGTTCAAAAATTTCAGCAGGCCAGCTATTATAGGCCAGTCTCTGCCAGTCATTTCATTCATCTCTTAATAAGTGGTCGAACTTTTGGACCACATTTACTGTATTATGATGGAGTCTTACTGTATTCAGGAGAAAGGTAAAACTTTTTTGACTTAGATATTGCACATAGCACACAATTCAGCCCTTAGGTTAAAGTTGAGAGTCTCCCGTGAGTTACTTGTGAATACATATCCTTGCTTAAGTCTACCCCAGGAAAAATCTTAACACAGACCAGGCATGTGTATTTTCAAGAAGCTACTCCCAATAATTCTGATACTTACTTATATTTAGAACCATTAAAATAAATTATTACCTTATGAGCAAACTTTGTCTCTCAACCTAATGAAAAATCTCCTAAGGTTTCAGGACTGGCCTATTTATGATCGCTCCACAATAACTAAGACCATGCAGAACATGTAGTGCCACTTTAATAAATATACTTCAGTAGCTTCAGGCTGGGCCAGGTGTGTCATGCCTGTAATCGCAGCACTCTGGGAGGCCAAGACGGTGGATCACTTGAGGTCAGGAGTTAGAGACCAGCCTGGCCAACATGGTCTTTTTACTAGAAACCCTGTCTCTAGTAAAAAAAAAAAATACAAAAATTAGCTAGGTGTGGTAGCATGTGCCTGTAATCCCAGCTACTTGGGAGACTGAGGCAGGAGAATTGCTTGAACCTGGGAGGTGGAGGTTGCAGTGAGCCGTGATTGCACCACTGCACTCCAGCCTGGGTGACAGAGCAAGACTCTGTCTCAAAATATAATAATAATAAATAAGTAATAATAATAATTCAGCTGCTTCATTTATTTCAAGCCAGCCTTCTAACCCTGAGTATCTCTTTGGTCTAGAATAGACTGTGGTAGAAATTAAACATAAATGTATTATATTAATATGTATATTATATTATACATATAACTGTAATAACCATATCGATAGAAATACATATCTATATACATACACACAACACACATATTTATCTCACAAGCAGCACAGCTATGGGAACCCTGTCTGAGAGAAGTGAACACAATGAGGACAGTTTTCTACGGTCACTGCAGAAAGAGCAATGTCACTTAACCCAAGTGGTGTTGAAAGTCAAAGGTGGCAAGGACTTTATGGACTAAATGGATATTAGCGTAATATTGGGGCGCACGGGTTCAGGGTGCCCTTAGCCCCGAGAGGATGTTTCTCCTGTTCTTGGCTTCCTGCCCTCTCAAGAATGAGAGAAGGGACTACAGCACAGTGCACAGTAAATGCTGGACTCAGAAGTGTTTGACTCCAGCAGAGGAACGCGGCTTTCCTACTCTTTCCTCTCTCCTACTCTAGCTGCTTCTTTATAGACTGATATCTTTCTGCTTATTTCAGGTCACTCTTCATGCCTTTTGCTGAGCTATCTGTACTGGGAATGAAGGAATGTGTTCTCTTTCCGGTTCACAAGGGGGGTAGTCTCTCTCTCTATTTCCTTCCACTCAAGGAAATGGAGAGAGAGACATGGAGTTTAGGAGACAGCAAGCAGTTTCCACAAGAGAGTGTTTGTGGAAGAGGACCCAAACATGGAATCAGAACGGGTGTGGAAGAAGGGGACTATTAACCTGGGAGGAACCCCCACCTTCTTTAAGACCCCTGGCCAATGTAAGGAGTTCCTTAGAACTTCCCCTAGAGTGATTGACTCTTAGTTTCTTCCCGCGCCTGCGAAATTTAAAACAGAGACCGTTAAATCGCCTGGATGGAGAGAGATGCTAGGGAGGTATGGTGCTAAGAAGTTCTTGCCCTTAAAACTACCCCCCTTGTGGACCCGAAAGAGAACACATTCCTTCATTCCCAGTACAGCTAGCTCAGCAAAAGGCATGAAGAGTGACCTGAAATAAGCAGAAAGCTATCAATCTATAAAGAAGCAGCTAGAGTAGGAGAGAGGAAAAGGCCAGGCAAAGACTCTGACCATTGCTGAGGCACCATCTTTCCCTGGGGATCCCCAAAGAGGTGGAGGCTGTTAATCCTGCAGTCTTGGGGAAAACATAATCGTGAATAGTGACATTTCTCTGGCCCATGAAACTGGTGAGGACTGAGGAATGCCAGAGTATGTACATAAACATAACTGGGGATTTGTACAAGGGTTGGTGAAGAATATCTCTTAAGATAATGACTATTTTCTATTGGCCCATTGGGATTCTAGAGGGTATTAAGAGATACTGTGGCTGGGAATGTATTCAGCAGTTAAAAATTACTGGCACATTGCTGATACATGCTTTGCGGAATTGGTCTTATTTTTACCTCAAAAGTAATATGAAGTAAAAATTATTTGTTTCCTTTTTACTCTGCTTTGTATTAAAAGCAAACCATAAGATTAAAAATAATGTTATCCATATGCAAAGCAACTTTAATATGTGCAAAAATATCTGTTCACTTAGCTTTTGTGCTTTGAAATATCTTAGTCTGTACTGATAAGAAACTAAATTTATAACATAATAAGTCACACAGCACACTTTAGTGAACTGATTCTTTAAATTGAACAAAGGGCCTAATAAGATTACTTAAATATGTTTTCTTCTTTATCCTACGGGGCAGAGTTTCTCTACTGTGTTTTCCTTCCACTCAATATAAAAAGCTATGGACTCTCCCACTGTTGTAGTTTTGTTTTTATTAACTACTGAGTCTATCTTTAAGCATTCAACCCTAATATTTTGTTATGTGCAAATAACAATTAGAATTATAATAACATGTTTTGTAAGAAATAACATTAGTCTCTATATGCCTACTATTCTTTGCTTTAATTGCAAATAATATCACCAACGGATTTTCTTTTCCCTTTATTCTTTTTTAATTTCCATCCCTTATGCAATTTGTAAAATCCTCTAAAGTGATAGTGAGGGTAGTAAGGCCTTATTTGCTGCTGCTTTTCATATTAAAAGTGTTAGTGCTGACATTAATTAAACATATTTGCAGCCCTGTTTTCTTTGCCAGATCATATGGTCATAGCATACAAATTCTTATTTTTTACTTGATTTTTGGTAAACAAAGTAAATGTGATTGCTAGGAGTATATGCTCTAGAGCCAGACAGCCTAGATCAAATCCTGTCACTGAAGTTATGCGACCTTTAACAACTTGTTTAACCTCTCTGTGCCTCATTTTTGTCATCACTAAAATGAAGATTTTAATTATACTCCCTCCATGGAGCTGTAAGGGGGATAAACATATTACTATTTGTAAAGTGATCATAGTGGTGCTTGAAATTATCTTATAAATATTTAAATAAAGTGTTAAATGTTTAAGGCATGTGCTTCAAATTTTTAAAATAAGGTGTACTTTACACATGTTTTTATAACATTACGTAAAATAATAAAGTTTTGTAGTTATAATTATTCATTTATTTCCCTAAAGTTGGCAATTTCTAATAATTTGATACTACAAATAACAATAGACTAATATATGTAGATAAATACATAACACATTTACTGTAAGTTTTTCAGGATTAACTTCTCTGTGGAATTTATGATCATAGTATATACATTTTTAAGGCCTTAAATGCTTACTACTAAATTTAGCTCTAACCTGTTGTAACAGCTGGACTTACTTGTAGTTTTCAAGAGAACATTTGCTTATATCTACATTCTTACTAACACTGGGAATTTTCTTTTTAACTTTTAATGTTGAAACAAATTTATATTCACATAGATGGCAAAATCGGTACAGAGAAGGTGGTATATTCTTCACCCTTATCTCTTATTAGATATATTATTTGGCCTTTTATATTACTAATTGGATATTAATTTTTCTAACTAGGTGCGTAGTTTCACTTAGTGACAAAGAAAATGTTATTTATTAATTAAAATGTCCATAACTCAACCAAAGATTTTTAGGTCTTAGAACTTGTTCCCAAACTTCAAACAGCATCTGAACACAGTATGTGGAACACTGTTCAGTTGTATAAAAGCTGGTTTTCAGCAGTAGAGTGAAAATTAAATACAATTGCATGATTATATTTGTAATGCTAGGTTTGGTTGTGGGAAGCATGGTATAGAAGACGTATTGAAATCCTAAAGACAATGCATAGGTGGAGAAAAACATAATGGACAGAAGAAACAGGGATGATTATAGCAGAAAAAGAAAATTAGGAGGAAATTACACTTCTTTTTAAAAATTATCACCAAATGATGTCACTGAAAGAAGAAATACAGTGTAGCTGCATGTAGACTGACAACCGAGATGAAGTTATTCTAGGCATTTTGCTATTTTGTATAAATGATAAGATTCTTCATTGTAACTTTGCATAAAAGAGAAAATACTTAATTGAATAGAGGTATATAATGGGGAATAGTAGTACTATCTGCCTCATAACAGTTATGTTCATGACTAAGTGCAGTGCCCAGTGTACAATCAATACTCATTAAATAGCAGTAATATTATTTTATTATCATAAATGCTATCATTATTATGGGGGTTATTATTGTAGTAAGTGATTTACTGCTTTGGCAAATATTAGATCCAATAGCTTCTTTAAAAAGCATTTGAAGATTTGAAACAAAATGTTATTGGGTGGGAGGTTAGACTCCCTTACCATATTATACTTTTCCAGATATCAGATTCAACTATTATTAGTACAATTTCATTTACAGTCAATGAGATATAACAGAAAAGTCTCACAATTTAATTCAGCCTTTTCTAGACCTACCTAAGGGAACTTTTTAATATGCCATTCTCACCCTTTTTCTAGCCTAAAGAGAAATGACAAGAAATGGAAAGAGATTAAAGAAAAACAAAAAGATTAGATAATTCATAAACAAGTGAATTGCTTCCTGAGAATCCAGAAATATTTCTGCTTTAGAGCAGGGGGAGAAATGATTATAAATTCAGATACTCTGGAGGCTGAGGAAGGGCAGTCGCTTGAATTCAGGAGGCAGAGGTTGCAGTGAGCCGAGATCATGCCACTGCACTCCAGCCTGCGCAACAGAGCCAGACTCTGTCTCAAAAAAAAAAAAGAAAAAAGAAAAAAATCATAAATCATTCTGGCATTTTTATTTGCATGTAGTTGTGAAAGAATACTGCTGGACTAAAGGTGTAATGTGTTTCCAGCACTTCTTTTTTTTCTTCATCGTGGAGCCATCTCTTGTATTTTTCCTCTTCTACCTGAGTGGTAAGAATCACCTGGCTGCCCTGAGGACTTGATTCTAATCAATCCATCCTGGTTCTCAAGGTACCAATGGAGTACTGAACCTCTGTTCCATCCACTCTGATAAATTGTCTGTACTCAACACTGTACCAAGAGGCAATACTCTCATGGATTAACTCGTACTACAGCAATACTGTGCTAGTTTACATGTTTCAAGTCAAGGATAACACAACTGATTTTAGCAAATATTTCATGTCTTATATCAAAATAAATATCAGGAAAATTCCAGGCAAGGATGGAAAATTGGTAGGTAAGGCTGAAGGTATACATGAATGCTAGACATAAAAGTATGCACTCATTAGAGGAAAGAAACCTCACTTGTGAAGCATGGCAAGTTATAAGTTGAGATCAAACTAAATAAGGTGCTGTTGGTGAACAAATAATATTGAGTAGGCCCAGTATGGATATGCTTAGCATTGTAATGACACAGACTAAGTGTATAGTCAAAATCTGTTTTGTTTCTTAATGGGGCTCTGTGTTTCTCCACCGTTCTAGCTCTTGAGTAGACCTTTAGCACTTAATATACTGATGCTTTATACTTTATACCAAAACGTTAGCAGTGAGAGAATGTCATAAAAAGCCAAGCTTGAATCCTCATCAGTCTGACAAAGACTTGGTACAGTTTCTGAAAAACATGAACATTTCCGGAAAAGCTTTGTATCACAGGTGTGAACTCCCTGGAATTTATTCTATGCAACATTGATAATTAAAGCACTGCCAATACCTTTTGAAGTAGATAGCAGATGGCATGTCCAATATGGTACCTTTGGGGGTCAGAGAAGGCTAAAACTGTTATACATGATGTCTCATAATTTCTGATTTAATCAATTTTACTGTGATGTTAAAATTTAAGACCCAGTCCCTTTCCATCAATGATATAAGGATCTCTTTTAAAACTAATTATCGAATGCTTTAATACAGAAGTTACAGTGTAAAAATATACAACCGATTGCCTAAAGTTATTTTAAAATCTAATTTCACTCAAGAACAATGAAATGAGGAAAGCTCTGCTAATGAATAAATATAATAGAACAAAAGATAGCCATACTGGGAATGAAGTTTAATAAATTATTCCAAAAGAATAACTCAGAGGAATTCATACACTAAAGGTATATTTTAGATTGTAGAAACAAGTTTTCCTAATTTTTATGCCACCCATTCTAAGTGTAGAAAAAAGAGTAAAAAAGAAAAAACAAATTAAACACAACAGTGTTTACCACAGAGCATATATTTGACAGACTGATGAGAATTTCAAGCAATTAAAGTATGTGATGGAGGAGGGTCTTGTTCTGAAAATATCAAAGGTATTTAAAGTTAGGTCTTTCTAATGGGTAATTACAATTTCTTCACACCTGGGTAAGTTGACAGGTAGGTTGGAAGAGTTAACATTAGTCTCTTACACTGGTTAGAAAAATTGCAGTCCGATAGTACTGAAGCACCCACTGCCATAATCCACTCACAACTATGCACCTCAGAAATTTGATGAAGTTTTTAAATTGGAAAGTAAAACATAGATGAATGCTACTGAAATAATTGCTATACGAATATTTCCAAATTAAGTAGAAAAAAGCTTTAATATGTACCCTAGGGTGTGTTGTGCCTTCAGCCATCATCCCCACATCGCCTGGAATACACTCAGATAGATTCACCTTTTTGGCATAAAAGTTTAAAGCTATCTTTCTCTGAAGGTGTGGTGGCATGTGATTTGTTTAATCAACTTAGTTTGCTTAATTATGTCATTTGGAATGTTAAGACAGATGCAGCCGGGCATGGTGGTTAACACCTGTAATCCCAGCACTTTGAGAGACTGAGGCAGGAAGATCACTTGAGGTCAGGTGTTCAAATCCAGCCTGGCCAATATGGTGAAACTCTGTCTCTACTAAAAATACAAAAGTTAGCTCGTTGTGGTGGCACGTGCCTGTAGTCCCAGCTACTCAGGAGGCTGAGGCAAGAGAATCACTTGAACCCAGGAGGCGGGGGTTGCAGTGAGCTGAGATCACGCCACTGCACTCCAGCCTGGTGACAGAGCAAGACTCCATCTCAAAAAAAAAAAAAAAAAAGACAGGTGCTTTGACATGATATACTGTAGGTCTGTGGTGTTTGAAGTCAGTTAGGAACACAAAGCAGATGCATAGTAGAAGCTTACCTGGCTACTTCAAATGTCCAAACTGCTGCATTTTTTTTTTTTTTAGACTGAGCTTCACTCTGTCACCCAGGCTGGAGTGCAGTGGCTCAATCTCAACTCACTGCAACCTCCTCCTCACCATGTTCAAGGGATTCTCCTGCCTCAGTTTCCTGAGTAGCTGGGACTACAGGGACGTGCCACTACGACTGGCTAATTGTTGGTACTTTTAGTACAGATCGGGTTTCCCCGTGTTAGTTAGGATGGTCTCCATCTCCTGACGTCTTGATCCACCTGCCTGGGCCTCCTAAAGTGCTGGGATTATGGGTGTGAGCCTCTGTGCCTGTCCAAAACTGCTGCATTTTAAGTCTGAGTTCTTAATAGAAAACTCAATGACTATCTAAAAAATCTGAAGCCTATTTGTGTGTCTAAATCAGTGCTCAATTTTGCTTTAACAAAGTAGAAGGGTATTGAGAATAATTTGTTATTTATAATAAGGTCCTGGAACTTGCAAATTAATTTTTAAAAATTAGAGGAATTTCTGAAGTTACCTGGAGAGAAACACTTGTCAATATCATTTAATTGTTCTTTTACCTTCAGAACTGCTTTTGCATTTATGCCACGAGTTTGACTACAAAGGAAGATGACTCATCTATTAAAGATGTACTGTTTTATTTACTGAAAATGTGGTCTAATACATCATACCACATTCTTTTTTATGAGATCCCAGCACAGCAATTTCTTTCAGGCATCAAAATAAAAAAAAATGTACCTCTTCTGACTATCTGGTATATCCTAATAAGATTATAAATAGTAATATGAAGTCTGCTTTAACTGAATAGAATTTTTAGAATTAAATTTTTGACCTATATTTTTACTTAACATCTTCTTATGAAAAATTTCAAGTATATTCAAAGTAAACAGAACAGTTATTTGTACTCTCAGGTATCTTTCATTAAACTTGAACAACTATCTCTAATTTGCAGTTTTTGTTCATATAACTACTTCCTATTTTTATAATTTTCATTTTAATCACAGTTATTTTATATAAAATTGACATATGTTAAGCTGCACAAATATTAACTATTAAATTTTAATAAAACTAAGTAACCCAGAGCTCTAGCATGGTATATACCAATCCCATCTCCCCTTCCCACCCAAACCCAGTGTATCTCATGTTTAACAACTGAAAATGTCCTTAGGGCATTTAACCCCTGTTTTCTTTGTTCTCCTTCATTCAGATATCATCTACATTCTTTAACCTTTTTATATTACATGTATTTCTGTAACCTATTTTAAATATTTCGGGAGTCAAATAAGTAAATTAAATAATACGGTGATTTTCAGTGGGTTAATTCCAAATGAATATAAATTGATATATTTTTAAAGAAAAAATGATTTATCAATTTATAAAAATGATTTATTTTTCCAGGAAAGTGGATGAGAATTTATGTCTATGATATAAAAGTATATTATATTTAAAATTAATAAGCAGCTAGACCTAATTGAATTACATTTATTAAAAATATGTAAAATTATAATCATTTGTGTAACTAGCATATGCTAGAATTATTTACTTTCATTTTTAGTGGTTTATCCTTTGATCTTAAAAATATACATTTGACATAATGGCCTCATCCTTCCATGGCAAAGTAACTTGCTATGATTAGATAATACTTTCTTATTCAGGTAATGAATTAACTTTGGTTCACTAATCTTAATTACTGTTTATAAAATTTCAAAAAATGATTTGTTCCTACCAAAGCTTTAAAACATCTAAATGAGAATTTTTAAAAAGTTTTTTAAAATATGGTTCTATATATTTGCTTATATTGATTAATAATCATGAAAACTAAACCAAAAGTTAAATAAATAATTATTGCTACATACCACAGTTTATTCTGATTGCTTGGAATATAATTACTTATAAAATTTTTATAACAACTTGATTAAATTTATGCAGTTAGTATCTTCTTTTTATAGCTAAGAAAACTCTGGGCAGCTTAGAGGTTAGACATTCAACCTCTGGAACATGACAGCTGAGTTGAATTTCAATGCCAATACTTACTGGCTATGACCTTGGTCAAGTGCCTTTGTTGCCCATTGCTGTGTAACTATGTCAAAACTAAGTTACTTACATGAACTTCTCTTTTCATCTACCTGTCTCTCTATGTATATATGTTGTGTCTTCCTCCAGGGATTTTCCACATAGCTTGGGCTTCATAAAGTGAGGGTTTCTTAGGCTACTCATACTTTTACATCTGTAACATTGACATACATAAGCCTCATGGCACGATCTTTCTTTCCTTGTCTTCAGTATTTGACACTACGGCTATGCATATACCCCTGTCTCACCTTCTTCAGTTTAATATGACCTTTAAAAATCTACTATTTTAAGAAATTATCATCTGGAAGATAAGCTTTCTATTTTTATTATTTCAAAAAAAAAGATACTTAACATTTTAATGCCAAATATCCAAAGTTAATATATTTTCTGGCTTCTCTCATGAGTAAGTACTCTCCATTGTGCTATGCTTTATAAGTGAAATATTACGGAAATATATTTACTTAAAAATTAATTAAATAAACCAAATATTTGTAGATATCTGGAAATATAATAGTGAAAAGTAAAATAAACAGAAGTTAAATGAATGTTGTAAATTAAAATAAGAAAATTTCATGGTTATTTCTAATGGAGTAAGGTACCAACGGTATCTCAGAGCTAAAAAAAATTAATAAGCATGGCCACCTTCATTTGAACCACAAAGAAATGCAAATCAGAGACACCACAGCCAGGTTTTTCAGGGCCTTGAGTGTTTTCTGGACATTGGATTGAGAGGACATGAACATGAAGGATAAACGTTTTGCAGATGAGCTGGGAAGAAAACAAGCTCCTATAGGCCACCAGCTAGGCTTAACGGACAGTGTGGGCCACCAGTCACTAAAAGGACACTGTGCTGTCACCAGGAAAAGAAATGTTTAACCACCAGGTAAAGAGCTCCTCTTTAGCCCACAATTTTTCTTATTTTAAAACACTTTCACCCACATCTGCAAATCTTTAGGACTCCGGGGTGAATGGCGTGGGAACCATTAACTTGGTTTAACAGCAATTTAAAACAGTACCTGACAAGCCTCAGCTTCTGCTTCTGGCTTTACTGGAGGAACTCCTAAAGGAGCACTTACCATCCTTCTTAACCTATTTATTCCTACTGTGAGAGCCTCCACCAGCTAAATCCCCCTTTTCTTTTCGCTTCTTTACTTTCTACCTCTGCATTGCTGACCAACTCATCACTCTACTCCCAAGTCTCCCATCTCATGACAGTCATCTTTTGGGCACTGATATGGTGTCTAAAGCTATAAAAATTCTTCAAACACTCATCTTTCATTTAAACTTATATTTAACAAAAACAATAAAATATCTTATTTTTCTTCATTCAAGTATAAATTATATATTTAGTGTTTCACTGTTTTTTTTTTATTAAAGTTAGCAAACTCAAAATCATATTCAAAATTTTACAGGGGTTTGTTTTTATAGCATGAATAGCACCAGGTGATGGTATCCTCACTTTACTATTATCTTCTCTGACTTTGTCTAAGATTCCTAAAGTAATTAGTACAGTTCAATCAGAAGTTTCCTATTATACTATCAGTTGGTAGCTAGAAATGAGAAATTTTAAGAGGATCTTCACTAATATTTTAGTGCAAGAGAATTAACCATTTTTATTTTTATAACTTTTTGTTTTCGAGACAAAGTCTCATTCTGTTGCTCAGGCTGGCGTGCAGTGGTGTGATCATGGCTCACTGTAGCCATGAACTGCTGGGCTCAAATGATCCTCCTGCTTCAATGTCCCGAGTAGCTGGGACTACAAGTAGGTGTGCATCGCCATGCCCGGCTAATGTTTTATTTTTTATTTTTTGTGCGCACCAGGGTCTTCTTATGTTACCCAGGCTAGTCTTGAACTCTCGGCCTCAAAATATCCTCCTACCTCAGCCTCCCAAAGTCCTGGGATTATAGGCACGAGCCACCATGTCCAGCTTTTACCTTTTATAAGGGTTAATTTGAAAATCCCACAAAAATTTTTTTTTCTTAGAACTAGGGAGTGAAGAGGAGTTACATAAAGGGAAATATAATTTTGATATTCCTTACCCTACAGATACAAATTAGGTCATGTTAATGCTAAAGTTCCAAAATCCCATACTGAAAGGGAATGCCTTCCAGGCACTTACACTTGAGTTCAGGCTGGAATTTTAATAGCCTAAGCTGCTCCGTGCCTCAACAACATTCCTGTCAGTCTCTTCTGAGCTCAGGTGACCCTTATGCCATCTAGCTCTGTGTCAATAAGAAGTTATATATCCCTACAATTCCAGTGAGCTATCCAAGACACAATGTGTTCTAGTAGATTGTCAAATTGTGGCAAACAAAGAATGCATCTTCTTTTGGTTGCATTCCCACACTTGAGAATGGGCTTGCCTAAGCCTTATCATACAGCACATAAAAAAGCCATACTATCAAGGCATTTGTTTGTAGCCAACATAACTTAAAATTGCAGGAATTCTAGAATCTGTTATCTTGCTAATCTCAGAATCACCTAAAAAGCTCTCCTTTCTTTTCTGGCTTACTCTTCTTCCTCTGCGAACTTTTCTCTTGTAGGCTTTGGATGTGAATTGCAGAGCTCTGGCTCTCATAACGGCTACATCCACTTCTCATCTCAAGCTTCCAGGCAAAATTTAAGTATTTGGTCTGGGATTGAGGAGAGGGACAATTTATTTTCTCTCTTTAGGGCCTCCATGAAAACCATATAAAGCAGCAGATATGAACAAACATTTGGTTTTGAAAGGAGACAAGTTAGCTAATGAGCTCCAGCTGGCATTTGTTTCCATAACCAATGGAATGGTCTTCAGAGGAAGAAAATGACACCTAGAGCAAACAAATAACTTTTTAATCTCATATACATTAGCTAATGGCAGAGTTCAATGTTATCTCTACTCTGCTTGATCCCTCACAAGGATAAATTCACCTGACGGGTAGGAAGTAAAACAGGAACAAGACAGAATTGAGAAGGGCATATGCATATAAGTTAGTTTTCACAAAGGGCCAGAAATTGTTGTGAGGTCAGTTTCTTGAAAATTGGGAAAGTAAGCAGCAAATGAAAGAAAAATCTTCCCTACTTCAGAAGGGTTTTTTAAAATCCCTATTAAAATAAGCATATCAAAGACACAGAATATAAATATACTTGTTTCCTTGAAAAAAGTATCAAGACGTGATTATAGGGACAATAAAAGAATCATTATTATTCTAAAACATGGTTTAATTTACAATGGTTATTAGGGTCAAAGTTTATATTCCAGGATACATATAAGATAGCTTTGTTTCAGAAAAAGAAGGAATATGCATTCCCGACAAGGCTTATATTTGCAGCACTGTTAGCATATGTTATTTCGGTCTTTTTCTTTCATCCATTGTTCTGTAACTTCACTTTTTCTCTGAGCCTTCGTCCTTGTGCTTTCATTAGTACTTCAAAATATCTCTACAGACTCAGGCAAAGAAAAATACAAAAAGTAGAATACTGTTGTCCCCATACTCATTTTGGCAGGAGAGATGAGGAACATCATTTAAAAGAACGTTTCAAAATAAAAATGAAGACAAAGCAAGGTCCTCCGATGTAATGGAGATCAAATTCCTGTCAATGCCAATTCTTGATATCAACAGGAAAGGGTTCAAAAGGGTTCGAGTCAGCATGTGCTTACAAGTGTGTTTGTATAATGCTACTGGCTACTTTGCCACCTGAGTACAAATAGCCCTTTTACCTCCATAATATGTGAATTTATGCCGTCACTAGAATTGCATTAATTCATTGTAATCAGTAGACAATGTGTTTATGTGATATAAACTAAAAACCATCAATACATTTAGAGAGGCAAAGGGACTAATTCTTTTTTAACCTCCTAATCAAACTAATTACATGTTACGATTTGATTGAGTTATTCCTCCTTCATCCTTCCTTAGTGAATCTTTTATAATTCATGAAATAAATACTAATTCATGAAATATCTGATTTTAAAATCAACTGGAATAACTAAAGAAAGAGAAATAAATATGTGCAAATTCCTATTCAGATATGTTTGCATGCACATTTATAAACTCAACCATTTGTATATAATATGCAAAATGTCTGTGTACAAATATAAATGCAAGAATGGATACGATGATATGGCTATCAACCAGCAAAACATTCAGTACACATTATACTTTGTGGAATATATTTTGCCCGGATGAGTTGAAGCAGATTGTATAATAAAGTGAACACGGCAAAGTGGGCTTTAAGTCAGGAAACAGAACAGTAAAGCAATTTCCTGACTTATTTAAATGTTTTCAAAGAAAAATGTCATTACATACTTGAATTACACTGGCATATAATTACATGAGCATCACAAATAACAATGTCTTACTAAGAAAAACAGAAGTTATTGTAGAAAAATTCTTTCCCTTGTAAATATTTATTTTGAGCTCAGGTAAATACACACAAAAGGTATTTGTATGTTATCAGAATTAATTCTAGTCATCAAATCATCAATTATTTTTATTCAAAAAAGTTTGTTTCTAATTATATATTTTTTAAGTCTTCCTGGTCTCTGTAATGTTGTTTATTAAATGTAAAACAGCATACTTATTTATTTAGAGTTAATCCAACTGATAATTTTATCTTAAATTATGGTAATTATAAAGAAGGTAGTAAAACCATAAGTAATATTTTTTAAATTATCTTTGTTCTTTATATTAAAATGAGATATTTGGTGGAATTCCCAAAATTCTGTTATATAGTTATAAATTAATAAAGATGTAAAATATCACAACAGAATGGTATCCTTACCCTAATGATGGTGAAGAATCAGATATTTGGCAAAATTATAACCTTGAGTTGATAGGAAGCTGAGGTCACAAGGTAACCAAATGAAGTAAATTCTTAAGGGTGACAAGATTACCTGAATAGGGAGAAAATATATTAGTTGCCTACCCTTCTGCAGGTCACAGGAAGAATGAAAAACAATCATAAAAGTGAATAAGACCGGTCACAGTGGCTCATGCCTGTAATCCCAGCACTTTGGGAAGCCCAGGTGGGCAGATCACTTGAGGCCAGGAGTTCAAGACAAGCCTGCCCAACATGGTGAAACCACCCCATCTCTACCAAAAATACAAAAATTACCCGAGCATGATGGCAGATGCCTACAATCCCAGCTCCTCTTGAGGCTGAGACAGAAGAATTGCTTCAACTTGGGAGGCAGAGTTTGCAGTGAGCCAAAATCATGCCACTGTACTTCAGCCTGGATGACAGAGTAATAAGACTCCATCTCCAAAAAAAGAAAAAAAAAATGGTTAGATAAGCTGAAAATAATTAAAATTTTAATGAATTCTTAAAGACCACTGTAGACCAGAGTACAAGTTCCTTGGAAATTGTTCTTTTGAATCCAAAAAATCCTTGGGAGGTCCAGACACCAATGGAGTCAAAGTCCAATTTCCAAATCTTCCACTGGCCTCTACTCACTGGCCACAAGAAAGACAATGGGTAGGGCAAAGACATGAGCAAGTTTCCCTCCCTGGTATACAAGAGCATGTTTCTTATGAAGCAAACGCCATTTGGCACTACAGAAGTGAAAAGATGCCCTCTTTCACCTAGTTTCAAACAAATACGCCTTGCTATTGGAAAAGTGAGAGAAGTAAACGTCATCTGCTGCAAAAGTTGGCTTCTGGTAGAGGAAAAGTAGAAGAAACGGCCGGGCGCGGTGGCTCAAGCCTGTAATCCTAGCACTTTGGGAGGCCGACACGGGCGGATCACGAGGTCGAGAGATCGAGAACATCCTGGTCAACATGGTGAAACCCCGTCTCTACTAAGAATACAAAAAATTAGCTGGGCACGGTGGCGCGTGCCTATAATCCCAGCTCCTCGGGAGGCTGAGGCAGGAGAATTGCCTGAACCCAGGAGGCGGAGATTGCGGTGAGCTGAGATCACGCCATTGCACTCCAGCCTGGGTAACAAGAGCGAAACTCCGTCTCAAAAAAAAAAAGTAGAAGAAACACTCATCGCCACTGTTGAAAAGACAGAACACTGGCTTATTGTCACAGATATGGGACAGAGCCTAGATGCCGGTAGAGCCAGGAGGGTGGGGCATAAGAACACTGACAAATCCACGCGACTGAGACAGAAACCAGAGCAAAAGAACTTACTTTCAACTCTCACCCTGACCATAAACTTTGCACAGAATAACAAGCAATAGCAATGGACTGCTGGGGAGGGATGAAAATTAAGAGTCCCTTCCTGGTACATGTGTGCAACGTCTGCCACAAGCTAAAGGTTCTGATCAAGAGAAAAGTTTGGCATATGTGGAATTAAACATGGGAGAGACTCAACCTAAATGTGGCCTTATGATAAACAGGTAGTAAGAGAGAAAAGCAAGCAAACATTAAAAAGAGGGAAATCATCACGGGGCAATCTTTAGAGATATTTAATACAGATTACTTCCTTTCTAGAACAATATTGTTACAATTCATTTTTCATATGCTGTAGTATGCAGATTTGTCACCATTGTTATAATGGTCCTGAGAAATGTTTTTTAAACGACAAAAATAATTAGCTTAGTTCAATTTTCAGTGCCATAGAGCATACAATACAAACTATATATCTAAAAGAATCATTCACTACAGTAAGAAAGATATATAACTAGAAACTTTACATGTTGAAGTATTTTATTAAAATAAGTAGTAGACTAAATATAAGTATAATTTCGTGTATCTAACAGATGTTTTGGGAACGGAGGTCTCTTTCTCTCATTCCCACCCACTTCCTCAAACAGCATTCCCTTTTAACCAAATAAGAAAAATACTAATGAAATGGTGATTATATCAATTCTGAACAATTGATTGGCCAAAGGTGAGTTAATAAGGAGGTCAAGCCATCTGTATTCTGATCCACCTTTCACAAGAAAGTACGCATACAGGTTCTTTTTGCCTGGATGCAAGCTTTTCATGACATTTGACAGAGGTACATGACACTACTATTTAACCCTGTGATTATGGTCAAGTTATTAAAACTTTTTTGCCTTAGTTTCCTCATCTGTAAAATGGAGATAATAATAAGGTTTTTGAAAAGATTAAATAAATAAATCAAAAAGTGTAGCACAGTGCTTGGCCAATAATAAGCATCTGATATTGGATATTTTTATTATTACTACTACTACTTAGAGTTTAGGTATAAAACCTTTACTTTAGTCCAGTTTATTAAGATTTCTGTGGTAGGTGATTGGAAATTATCCTAGTTAGTAAATAATTGGTTTATTGATTCTTCCCTTGTTACTGTTCAAAGTTTTAAATATGTCCCTTAAAATCTTGAGAGAGAGGAGAAAAATTATCCTGGCACAATTTGGGTATTTCTAGTTTTCTTAGACGAGTACCCATTAGCAACCCAAATACTACAAAATCTGCTAAAGAAGCAGTATGCATAGCAGAGCCATAAGGCTTTAGCACCTGGACTTCACCAAAATTTCATTTTTTTCTTTTTGAGGCAGTCTTGCTCTGTCACCAGGCGCCATGCTAGAGTGCAGCGGTGTGATGTCAGCTTACTGCAACCACTGCCTCCTGGGTTCAAGTAATTCTCTTGCTTCAGCTTCCCAAGCTGCTGGGACTACAGGCACCCACCATCACGCCCAGCTAATTTTTGTATTTTTTAGTTTCACCATGTTGGCCAGGATGGTTTCGATCTCTTGACCTCGTGATCTGCCCACCTCTGCCTCCCAAAGTGCTGGGATTACAGGCATGAGCCACCACACCCAGCCAACTTTACCAAAATTTTTTAGTTATTTCTCCTAGGAATGTTTCTTATTGTTTCAATATCTTCTGCCCTTTTCTGTAAAATGCATATATAACAGTACCTGCCTTATAGGTTTCTAACAGCACTTAGAACAATCTGTGAACTGATAAGCACTCATAAGTGTAATCTACTTTTATTAATATTGTCAGTTTCAGAGACTTTGACACTTTCAAAGATGAATATGGGTGTGGTGGTGTATGTCTGTAAGTCCCAGCTACCCATGAGGCTAAGGCAGGAGGAACACTTGACCCCAGGAGTTTGAGGCTGCAGTGAAGTATGATCACACCACAGCACTCCAGCCTGAGGGACAGTGCAAGCCTCCTTGTCTTAAATAAATAAATAAATAGATAGATAGATAGATAGATAGATAGATAGATAGATAGATAGATATTAGATGGATAAATAGATATTTTCTTTTGAATCTATTAAAATTAGAAAAAAAAAAGTCCAAGGAGAATGCAGGTATCACAGAACTCAGACTTAAAAATTGTTAGTGATTAAAGAATCCATATAATCCACACTCTTTTGATAAGTTTAACACTGGCCATAACAATATTGATATGTGTATTGAGAGTTCTGTGAAGTAGTTTCAGAATTTGGGAATAATCTTCAAATACACCCGTGCCTGAAAACCGCAGAAAAAATATGATTGTGCCCTACGCTATTTGCAGGACAAAATGAAATAAAATACAGTAGTGGTCTTGCAGCGGTCTTCTCCCTCAAAATGCACTGGAGACAGAACCTTTAGGAGGCTGAGAGGATGTCATAGACAGAAGGTGCTTTAGAAATATACTCTCAGTGTTTTAAGACTCACACGCATCACTCTGTTTTAACATATATAAAATAGCTGTGGTGCAGGTACGCAGTATCTACTCAATAGATATTTGGTTAGTGTATAAGTGAGTGAATAAATAAAGAATGAATGATTTTTGTTTAGATATTCATGTTACAATCTTGCGTTCACATTTTCCTTTGAAGTATAGTAAATTTTGAGTTGCTTCAACATGACTTTAGGGCTTCTCCTTTGTTTGGTGATTTATAACATAACAAAAGCAAAATAATTACCAGTAGAATATGTGTAATGAAAGTTCTATCTTAATATTCTTGAGGCATAGAATAGATTTTATTGTTGTGTTTCCACGACGCTCAAACTGATTGATCACATTAGTCAATGCTTAGTTTAGTAGAAATAAACTAAAAGCAAATGTACAAACACCCTTGCCCACCGGATTTCTTGGTCCTAGGGATCATTTCCTCCATGCATGTCATAATTAGGTTAATGAAATTTTTAAGTAGTACTTTAAGTAATGCTTAAAGGGAATATTTGTTAGGACTTCGATATTCTACTAAACTCCTTATGGCTTCACAGGACAGTGACCTTTCATATTTATGTACAACATAGCTCATTCATTTCAAAAAAGGTCTTGCAGTTTATGCTCCAATCCTTGTATGGAGTTGGCAGCTCAGAAAACAAGGCAAACTGTTTCTGCCCTTATGATTGTTTCCTACCCTCACCCTATTTCCTAACCAACTTGGACATCTTACTTCTTGGCCACAGCTCATGTATGTCTGCTATACCTCTCCTCTAATTCTCCTCTACCCAGATTTTTCTGGGTAGTAGTAAGAGAAACAAATTTTAGCTAAAAAATCTTTTAAAAGAGTCCAATAAAATCTATGAAACAAAATTTATCCAGGTTTCAGAAACAAGTAAACCCACAAACTGGAAGTGATGAAATTCTTATTGTCTTTTACTGTATTCTAAGGAGGGATACCCACCTGCTACACTCCAAATTCATAACATACATTTTAGAAGTTAAAACCTCTGAACAAATACTGTCACCACCTTTTTCCAAATTTATATAGAAATCACTCTTTAGATACACGTACTTTCCTATGTTTGCTATATTAATTTTCAAAGTGGAAATTTAAATGTTTTCTAATGTGTATTTGACCTCATATAATGCTATTCTCTTCCTGTTTTCAAAATATGTGCTTAATTTCTTTATGTCTGTCTGTTTTTCTCTATCTCTGTGTGTGTGTAATGTGTGTCATTTTAAGTTCATATTATATACTTGTGTGTATAAAGATCTCCCTTATTTGAGGATTGCAGAATATTTTTTGAAAGATTAAGTATGTGTCCATGTAGGAGGTGGGAGGGTTGACCTTGGGTAATATGGGTCAGGAGTCCATGTGCAAGCCAGGACCTAGAAATTCTAAAGTCCTGCCTGCCTTGGCTGATCACCACCACCCTCCGCCTGCATTTGTTAATGTGAGATTTGGAGAGGACAAATATCCAAACTATATCAGGAGGGAAATCCACTTTCCTTAGTCTATAGATTCAAATGCTAGTCTCATTCAGAAACACTCAGAAATAGTCTTGTACCAAATATCTGAGCAATTCATGACCCAGTCAAGTTGACAAAATTATCCATGACAACACTCTTTTTCAGCAAATTGCTATCTTTCTTCATTCTCACGGCAGATAAATTCATGTGGAAAAAATATATGGCTACCTCAATCTCCAAGGATAAATGTAGCCATTGCCACTACACGAAAAAACTGTCATGAATTCCCTAGTCTTCCATCTAAATATTCCAGGAAGGAACTAGTTGATCCACCTTAGGTAAAAGGTTCCAAACTCATACAATCTGTTTTCTGGAGTGAGGTCCCTTTTAAACAGATGCAAGTGTTTCGATAGTCACTTCTGAAAATGGAGATCTCCTCAAAATCAGTGGTAGTGAGCATCAAAGGAGAAGTTGGACCTACAACCTAAAATGGGTTCACTATACGATTCAGTAAATATCTCTTATTTCCCAGGCTACATTTTCTTTATGTCTCAATGATAGCCATAATTTAATATTGCTCTGATACCCTCCTAGGCTACCTGTAGAAGCGGACCCTTGACCCCTTTTTCAAATCAATCCCTTCCAAATTCTAAGTATGACTGAATTCACTGAAAGAATTCTCATTGTATAGAGTCCCTCGCTATTTTCTTCTCCTTTGTTGTAACTAGTCATGGTGCTGTCTTCCATTGCTTTCACTGCTGAGATCCGTTTTGCTAATTTCATCTGGAGGTACATCACCTACTTAGGACCTTCAGCAACAGATCTATTATTTGTAATGAAGCTTCCAATATCAGAGGCTCTTTTTTTTTTTTTTAATACAAACTGTCCTCAGGGCAAGAGTGTCTGGTCTGCATTTGGTTTTGCCACTCCATTTGCTATCTCCATGCCCAGAACGTGCCCATGTTTCCTCCTATTCTATTCTGATCCATGGGTAGACATGATGCAAGATTCATTTTGCTTAACCTTCGATCAGATTAATAGATGATTGTTTAATGACATAAACCTTCAAATATAAAATTATCCCATACATTTAAAGCATTTACTAAGAGGTAATGCCTTTTTATGCCTATTTTAATTATTTTAGCTGAGTCCATTTTCAGATCCATTAAGATTATGTAACAATTTGTAACATTACACACACATGGCTTAGTAGCATGTAAGTGGTCCTTCAATAACCTAAGGTCACAAAATATATTTATAAAATAGAACTATACAAATAAGAGCAAGCCCCAAAAATTCAATACCTAAGTCTTACAGCAATGAAACTAAGAAGTGAGAAATGTCAGCAACTTCAAATTAATTATGTGTCTAATAACATGTTACACAACAAAATTAAGCAATTTTATTTTAGCTTTTAAACAAGTAGTTTTGAAACTGTAACTCGGAATCACCTAGAGAGGGTTATTAATATTCATATACTTAAAACTGATGAGTGAAGATTCCAATTCAGGAGGACTTTAGAGAGGCCCGAAGAACACAACCATCAGATTTTGAGGAATACAGCTGTGAGGGACACCGCTTATCTCAATTTGTTCTGTTCTTAGCATCTTCACTGCAACAGGGTTAAGTAAATCTTATTCCTTACATGTAACTACACCAGACCATAATTCCCACCACTAAATTTTCTGGCTACAAAAAAAGTATTTCTCTTTTAATGACTAAACTCCAACATCAGAATAAAGATCATGTGTATGTTCTTTTTTCGATCTGCCTTATTGGAGGTAGTTCCTTCCCTCTTGGAGTCCTGGAAATGAATCTCACCTTGAATTGTTTCACGGCACTTCTTGAGTTGGACAGTTAACGATTCCCCAGGAAAAGATACTTAGAGGTAAAGTTTTTCAACCTTTAATGTGACTGCATTATCACCTAGGTATCTTGTTAAAATGCAGATTATGATTCAGTAGACCTAGGGTAGGCCTTGAAAGTCGGCATACCTACCAAGCGTCCATAAGATGCTGACGCTCTCATTTCTTGTTTACACTTTGAGTGCCAAGATAGAGCCTATAATCACATAAATGCTTTATGTTTGTGATACCAGATTATTTATCTCACTGGTTCTAGGGTAGTTACATGGATTACATAAATGTAATAAATTCTTGAGGTGAAGAAATTTTTCTTTAGGTAAAAAATGATGGCAAAATTTAACATTTAAAAATTTAATTCATCTGTTTACTCATGTTGACTTTATTTTAACTTATTTTTAAAAAACATCTGAAGAAGTAATGTATTTTAAAGAGCACCATATTTGTTTACTGTGTGCACAGCAAATTACCGCAAACTGAATAACTTAAAACAACACAAATTTGTCATCTCCCTGTTTCCCTGGGTCAGAAATGCTGGGCAGGAAATTAGCTAAAGGTCTCACAAGTGAAATCACACTGTCATTAAGACTGGATTCCTTTCTGGAGCTTGGAGTTTGCGGACTGTGTGTGTGTGCATGCGCGTGTGTGTGTGTGTGTGTGTGTGCGTGTATGCGTGTGTGTGTGTGTGTGTGTGTGTATACATGTGCTGCCGTAAAACAAAGGCCCCTGTTCTCCCGTTGGCTATTGGAAGAGGAAAGGGACTTTTAGCTCCTAGAGGCATCTCACAGTTCCTTTACTTTATGAGTTCAGTGTTTCTTCTTACCCCAGTTCTTATTCAGACATGATTCTACTCCATTAATTTTTTTCATAACCTTTCAAAAAATTTAGTCAACTTTCTACATGATAGATTGAAGACATTTGCTAATTTATTTTCACCCAATGTATTTTATATTGTGTTTTTAAAATGTGTTCTTTTGACTCAATTTTTAATGCATTAGGGATTGCTAGAGATAGCTATCACAGCTTTCTCTCTGCTTTTTAGCTACATATTATCCTTGCTAGGCAGCATTTTCTAAAGTTTTATAATAGAAGAATCCAATGTAAAGAGTATAATGTACATTATACTTATCTAATAATATAGGCTAAGAAGATCAGACTCAAAGAGATGAAGTGAATTTTTGATATCATCTAGCCAGTAAATGATGAAGAGACCAAAAATCTAAGTCATGATTTCTACTTTCCAAGTCCAGTATTCCAAGCTCAGCAGAATGTATTAGCCCATAGCACTACACAGGAAGGACTGTATTATTGGATTTAATGCCAAAATAATAAATGGAACTTTTATAATTGTTCCAAGATATATGGAAGCTTAAACTCTAAGAGATTGTGTCCCAGTGAAAAGAGAAGTATGCATGTATAGTGATGTCCTGCGACATGTATTATGAAAAGGTAATGTTATAGCTGACACACAGATCAATAGTTTGAAAGCTTTGGCAAGCCACATGGTTAAGAGCAGCATTAAAAGGTCAAATAAAAAGGTGATTATTTTCCTCACTGGGAAAGGAATACTGTTGTTATATTCTCTATCCCAAAAAGTTTCAAGAAACTATAGCATTTATTCACTCCAGAGAAGATGATGGAGTGGTATTCCATACATTGAATAAAATAACACTTTTTTAAAAAGAATGATTCAGTGGGAACATAGCTTGTTAGATATTGGTTAAAAAGTGAGGAAAGCTGCAATGCCACATAGCAAAACCATTTTTAGTGATTCTTCATTGACATCTAATTTGTTTTCATTTCAAAGGCTGGCTAGGAAATGTCTTGTAATCCTGTGCTTTTTCTTTAAATAATCAAATTTCCGTTTTCGCTTTACTATCATAATAATGATGATTCAGAAAAATATAAATTTTGGTCTGACCTTTGTGTTAAGTATTAAATTAATGGCCTTTAATTTGTTTTGATCAGTTTTATTAAACAAATAAATTGACCTAATTAATAGATGAATAATCAAGTAATCATTGATTGATGTTTAATACTTCAGCCTTAAGTATAAAAAATATTTTAATTGTTAAAAACTTTTTTTTTTTTTGAGACAGAGTTTCGCTGTTGTTACCCAGGCTGGAGTGCAATGGTACGATCTCGGCTCACTGCAACCTCCACCTCCTAGGTTTAAGCAGTTCTCCTGCCTCAGTCTCCTGAGTAGCTAGGACTACAGGGGCTACTGTATTTGACCACCATGCCCAGATAATTTTTGTATTTTTAGTAGAGATGGGGTTTCACCTTGTTGGCCAGGATGGTCTCAATCTCTTGACCTCGTGATCCACCCACCTCAGCCTCCCAAAGTGCTGGGATTATAGGCGTGAGCCACTGCGCCTGGCCTGTTAAAAACTTTATATCAAAATTCTTATAAGGAAAAATAACTTGACCTTTAGGACTCTGAAATTCTGAGCTCCTCACCAAGTTTTTTCAATTTGTAATTATTTTATAGAATAGTGTTTAATAATGTGTATTTTCTTAAAGTATAATATCTCTGTAGAGCAAAATATATTTTTAGATAACATGCATCATTATGGAAATATAACAAGTTACTGAATAAACTGAAATTTCTCATGTGAATTTATAAAATAAATTCTATTTTATACTATGTTTGCTCCCAAAAGTCATTCTTCATTGAACTTGGACAAAATAGTTCTTGGGTAGATAACATAGCTTTTTCAGTTAAAAATCTGTATTAATAAATTTGTGTGTGTGTGTGTGTGTATATATATATATATACATATATATATATATATATATATAGTATTTTCTTAGTAATATAAATACACTTTTATTCTCTCTTTTTTAGCTAAACTTAATAATTTTACCTCCTAGAGTTAGCTCTAATTTAGGCCTGGAAAGGGAACAGTGACTAATTTATCCCTCCCTTTACTTGCTTTGCCCCTTTTCATTAGTTGCCGTTTCCAGACTCTACTCCTTAAATCAAAGCGGGCAGAAGGGGTTCAAATACAGAACAAAGTGACTGGTGTGGTTGTGATCTGGCCTCAGTGCAACTACTCAGATGTTGATTTCAACTTTCATCAAGTAGTTTTGTTTACTCTTTGGAGTCCTCGTAAGCTTTTAGATTTGGTTTAGCTGAAGTCTCTAACACAATGATGCCTTCTCTAGCTGAGAATCCTGTGACAACATCCTGTCTTTGACTTCAAGTAGTTCAGCCCCTTTTGGAGTTGTGTTACCTCTCCAGGTGAACCTTTGGAAACATTTTCATAGCTACCAAGATCCGGCTCCCTTCCTCACGTCTACTTGGTCCATGGTAATATTCAGTAGTCACACATTTTTACCCAATCTGTGGAAGTTAGATCTTACCAGCAATCACCCTTTCCCCGAGGCTCCATTTGCCCTGTGATTTTTTTTTTACTGGAGATGCATTATTCAAGATTCTCCACAGAAATGGCAACCAATAAGAGATACATATGTGAGTGGGTGTGTATATATAATATGAAGTATCGATAATATATAATTTCCCCTTCAGGAAACCTATCTTCACTCTGAAGGCCTATAACCATTCAATTATGGCCCTTTCCTACATTACAAAGGGTAATCTTTACATAAAGTCAATTGATATACATATACATACACATATACATATACATATACATATACATATACATATACATATACATATACATATACATATACATGTTGCTATTCACTCGGGGTGGTTGTCAAAATATTACAGAAAATATTGAAGGAAAGTTATAGATTATAGTCTTAAACCTTTTGAAAGACCAAAAGTTTTTATTGAGGCAGGTTGAAGGCAGCCACGTTATTAACATTAGCAAAAAAAAAGAGATAGAGACTGATCAAAAGGCCTTACCCCACACCCATTTGTCTCCACGATTTGTCTCCACTCTGACTGTTTACTCATGTTGATTTTGTGCTGGGTGGCCCTCTCCAGGGATCAAAGGGGAATTACCTGTTAATAGGGTTGACTCTGGGCCCTGGAACCTAAAACTTTTATCATTTGTAAAACCACTCTTTTAACAATGTTAATTACCAGTGTGTTAACTTAGAACCTCTGCTGTAAAATCTTGACAGAATAAAAGTGTGAAGGGACAGAGGATCTGGGTTGATTGGTTGCATTTTGCCCTCTGAAAGCAGCTAATGGCTATCCCAAGCCCACGTGAATCACTGTAATGGTGTGAGAGTGCATTCCTTCATTCGTGGTTGAGTCAGGGTCTACAGATCAGAATTCCGCAGGCAGTGACCCACGTCTCATATGCATATGCATATACATATACATATACATATACATATACATATACATATACATATACATATACAAAATCCCTTCTCAGAAATGCCTAGATTATTATTTGGTTAAATACTTGGGTATTATAGCCTAGCCAAATTGACATATAAAACTATCACAGAAGGCATCAGGCATCTCTGTGCTTTCCCCAAGTTCCTGAGGTTACAAATTGCATTCTTGAAATCCTCTTGAGCTTCCTGTTCAGTTGGTTTGAGGTGCTAGGAGCCCCTCCACAAGCAACAAAAAAGGAAGTAAAAAATGACTGTGCATCACACCCACAACTCTCCCACATAAGTCTTCCTGTCAATTTTTGTCAATTTTCAGCATTTCTCATGCAACCTAGAGGTGATTTGCAGGGCAATAGAAGCAGAAGCATTTATGTATGCCTCAAAATACAAATCTCATAGAGATGACCCAGCAACTTGTTTTAGAATGTGACTGGATTAAATATATATTATTTTTTGTCTTTACATAATCAGTTATGGTTATGAGATAAAGAATTTTAATACATCATCCTATTGCAGAATGATGTACAAGGAACTAAAAACAGAGAAGAGAATGATTGCTCAAGTACAGAGTCAGAAAAACTGTGCAAAAGAAGACACATAAAAATTATTTTGTAAGGAATGAGTAGGAATTTTTTAGGCAGAGGAGAAAAGTAAGGCATTAGACACACAGGAAACAATATTTTTGAGTACAGAAGATATTTAAACTTAATCTATGAGGCAAGCATTACACAAATAACAAAACTTAACAAAGATAGTGCACAAAATAACATTACACTTTGGTATTCCTTATGAACATAGAAGGAAAACTCCTTAGCAAAATTGCAGCAAATTAGACTCAATTATATATTAAAAAGATACATATCATGTCAAAATGAGATTTATCCCTAAAACTAAAGGTTGAATTATGATTTTAAAATCAATCAATGTAATTTCTACTTTAAGAAAATAGAAGAGAAAAACAGTATGATCATATCAACCGCTACTGAAAAATATTTAGTAAATTTTACAATCTATTAATAATAATTTTTAAAGATTAGCAAATAAGGAACAGAAGGAAAGTTCTTTTATATAATAAAGACATTTATAAAAATGCATAGCAATCATAATGGTTAAAGAAAGGATAACTCTTAAGTATAAATAAAACAAGAATATCTACTCCTATGATTCATATTAAAGATTTCATTGGAGGTCTAAGCCGGTACAATAAAGCAAGGAAAACAAATTAAAGTCTGAAAACCAAAGATCAGACAGAAATAAGTAAAACTGTCTCTATTCAGACTGATGATATGACTCTTTATGATGAAAACCCTGAGAAATCTTAAAATTCTGTTAAGAAGTGATCAGTGTGTTTAGCAAGGTTACAGCTACCAGTTTGGTTTGTGTGTGTGTGTGTGTGCGTGTGTGTGTGTGCGTGTGTGTGTGTATAATGCATTCTGTTAGAAAACACAGGCCAGGCATAGTAGCTTGTGCTTGTAATCAATCTCATCATGAACCACATTGGAAGGCCCAAGGTAGAGAACTGCTTGAAGCCAGGAGTTTGAGAACAGCCTGACCGAGATCCCATCTCTATAAAAATATTTTTAAAACAAGTAAATACATAAAAGAAATCAGTTAAAAGAAAAAAAAATTTTAAGGACTTGCAATAGCATCAAAAATCAAATATTTAGGAATAAATTTATAAACAGTCTGTAAAACATCTATTCTGGAAATCACAAATCACTGCTGAGAAAAATTAAGGGACACCTAAATAAATGAAGACATAGCATAGCATTTGTATAAACTGGGAGAATCAACATTTTTAAGATACCAACATTTTGAGAATTATCTATAGATTTTTGGAATCTCAAAAATGTCAGCAAACATCTCATGGAAATGGAGAAACCGTTTCTGAAATTTATTCAAAAATGCAAATGACTTAGAATGTACAAAGTACTATGAAGAGGTAGCATACAGTGGAAGAACTTACGCTACCTGATTTCCAGATTTACTATAAAGTTACAAACATAAAGATAGTATGGTAATAAAAAAGATCAGATACATAGATCAAGTTTACCAACGAAATTTCAAAAATGGCCAGTGTATGTTGTCAGTTGGTTTTTGACAGAGTTGCCAAAGTAACTTAGTGGAGACAGGGAGAGAACTTAGACTTTTACCTCACCAGTCACAAAATATTATTTGAAAATTATCATGCAGCTAAAAGTAAAAGCAAAAATTTTTAACATAGGATAATATGTTTGCAACATGGAGGTAAGCACAGTTTTACTTAGTGGGGCACATAAAACAATAGTCACAAAAGGAAAATTTAATAAAATAATCATCAAAAAAGACATCATCGAAGAAAGTTAAAAAGCAAAATATGCTCATGGAAAATAATCAAAACACTTATATCTGACAATATATATGTCAAAATAGATAATTCCTGTAAGACAATCAAAAATGACAAAATATCTCGATTAATAAATAGACACGTCTAAGAGACACTTCACAAAAGGAGATTCACAAATAATCAATAAGCATGGGAAAAAAATGCTCAGTGTCAGTATTCATCAAGGAAATGTAAATTAAAACCACAATGAGGCGTCACTCCACACAAGCCAGAATGACTAAAATTTAAAAGACAGACTGCATTGAATATTGGCAAGGTTATGGAGCAATTCATTCTCTAATATATTGTTGGTAAAAATATATAGCGATACAGGTTATCTGGGGAAAGTTTCACTGCTTTCTTATAAAATTTAACATACAGCTAATTTTTAATCCAAAAACTAGGTATTTACCCAAGAGAAATGAAAGCTAGTGGGAAAAGAAAGGCTTGTGAAAGAACGCTCATAGAGGCACGTTTCATAATGTCCAGAACATAGAAATAGTCCTGGTTTCTATCAACAGAATAGAAAACATTCTGTTACTTTACTACAATAAAATAGAACCTGGCAATAAAAACAACTGCTAATATGCACAACAACATGGATGAATCTCAAAACCATTATTCTGACTGAAGATTGCCTTACACAAAAGAAAACATACTTTGTGATATCATTTACATGAAATTCAAAGGAGCAAAATCAATTTATGCCTTTAAAAAGCAGAACAGGACAGTAATTGAAACTAACAGAGTAGGAGGCTAGGATTGACATTAGAAAATTTTGTGGCTGATATCTTAATAATTTTGGGTTACACAATTACACACAGATTTATATTATATATATGTACCATATATAATTATATGTATCATATATATGGTACAGATACAGATTATATATATATATCTATATATACAACTGTATCTAGATATGTAGACATATGTTTTTTAGTGACAAATTTATTGATAGCATACTTAAGATTTAATATATCATAATGTATATATTGTAATATACAAGAACTTAAGTATGCTATTTATTTTGTCAAATATGTATATATATGTTCACATATATATCTATATACACACACACACCCCTGGATTAGATATATTACATGGTCAGTTTTAAAGAATACATCTATATATACACATTAGTTTTTTGCAATATATATATACATATATGCAAAATTAATTGAATAGCATACTTAAGCTTTTTGCATTTCACCCTGTTAATTTTATCCAAAAAAAACACAAACATTTAACTTATAATTTGAAGCATACTGAAGGGTTTAGGGATAAAATACACTGATATCTGTTATTCATTTTGAAATTGTATAAAAATAAGGTGGATTGATGGATGGGTAGATAGGTAGATAAGTATATGATGTAAAACAAAATGTAGATTGTAGAATCTAAGTAGGGAGTAACACAGGTGTTCAATGACATTTCTAACAATTTTTAATGCACTTGATGATATTCATAACAAAATATTAGGATAAATCATGAAGAGAGGCAGTGATAACTACTGGGAAGCTGAGTATCATTTGAGCACAGCCTTTGTTAAAGGGCTAACTAGAAACATGTTTGAGAAGTAGAATAAATTTTACTTGAAAAAGAAACTGTGTGTCATACTTTGAGCTTGAAACTAAATCATGTCATATATAGGAAAATATTCATGTGATGTGCAGATCAGATCACGTTAATCATTTTTATACTATAGTTTTCAAATAATATACACGATACTGACAATATGCTAGATTTTAATGCTATAATGGAAAGAGACACAGTTTCATGGCCAGTAGAGATCATGTATATAATGGATACTGTCTAATAAATAGAAATTGATAAGATAATGTTTTAGTTATTATTTTGAAGAAAGGACAAGAAACTTTGTAAATACTTAAATTAGATGTCTGACACGGGCAGTTTTAAAGAAAAATTCTGCTAATGGTGTTGTGTTGTGAATCCCAAATATCTGAGACAGGTCTCAGTCAATTTAGGAAGTTTATTTGGCCAAATTTAATGACACCTGTCCTTGACATAGCCTCAGAATATCTAGGTGACAACTGACCAAGGTGATCTGAACACAGCTTGGTTTTGTACATTTTAGGGAGACATGAGCCATCAATCAATTTATGTAAGATGAGTGAACATTGGAGAAAGGCATGGTGGCTCACCCCTATATTCCCAGCACTTTGGGGGCCAAGGCCAGTGGATCACTTCAGGTCATGAGTTTGAGACTAGCCTGACTAATGCGGCAAAACCTCATTTCTACTAAAAGTACAAAATTTAGCCAGATGGGGTGGCACGCACTTATAATCCCAGTGACTGCTAAGGCTGAGGCTTGAAAATTGCTTGAACCCAGGGGGTGGAGGTTCTTGTGAGTGAAGATTGCAACGCCGCCACTGCACTCTAGCCTGAATTAGGCTTTGTCTCAAAAAAAAAAAAAAAAAAAAAGAAAGGAAAGAAAAGAGAGCAACAGATACTAGAGAGGATGTGGAGAAATAGGAACACTTTTACACTGTTTGTGGGGGTGTAAATTAGTTCATCCACTGTGGAAGACAGTGTGGTGATTTCTCAAGGATCTAGAACCAGAAATACCATTTGACCCAGCAATCCATTACTGGATATATACCCAAAGGATTATAAATCATTCTGTTGTAAAGACACATGCACTCATATGTTTATTGTGGCACTGTTTACAATAGGAAAGACTTGGAACCAACCCAAATGCATATCAATGATAGACTAGATAAAGAAAATGTGGCACATATACACCATGGAATACTATGCAACCATAAAAAAGGATGAGTTCATGTTCTTTGCAGGGACACGGATGAGGCTGGAGACCATCATCCTCAGCAAACTGACATAGGAACAGAAAACCAAACACTGCATGATCTCACTCATAAGTGGGTGTTTAACAACAAGAACACACGGACACAGGGAGGAGAGCATTATACACAGGGGCCTGTTGGGGAACGGGGGTGGGGAGGGATGGCAGGAGGTGGGGAAGTTGGGGAAGGATGACATTAGATGTAATACCTAATGTAGATGACAGGGGATGGATGCCGCAAATCACCATGGCATGTGTATACCTATGTAACACACCTGCATGTTCTGCACATGTACCTCAGAACTTAGGTACAATTTAAAAAAGAAAAAGAAAAAAAGTTTTGTTTTTTTGTTGTTGTTGTTTATTTAAAAAAAGAACATTGGTTTGGTCTGAAAAGGCACGACAACTTCAAAGCAAAGGTGGGAAAACTCCAAATAGGGAGGTGGCTTCCAGGTCATAGGTAGAAAAGAGACAAATATTTGCATTATTTTTGAGTTTTTGGTTAGCCTTTCCAAAGGAGGCAATCAGATACGCATTGATATTGGTATGCAGAGGAATAGACTTTGAATAGAATGAGAGGCAGGTTTGCTCCAAGCAGTTCCCAGCTTGACTTTTGCCTTTAGTGATCTAAGGGCCACAAGATTTATTTTCCTTTTGCAGTGTAAGGGACAGACTGAAGTTTCTGAAATAATATAGGCAAGAAGAAAAGTTCATGAAAGATATTGGTAATACAATTGCAGAAGGGTACGTTCTAAAGTACAATAATGCACATCCAAGTCCCTTTACCATGAAATAATTTAGCTTTGTTTTAAGTGATCTGGTGAGGTAAAATGGTGTTAGGAGCAAAATCATTCCAGGGAAGTTGAAAACAATATTACGGTTACAAAAGTACTTAATAAGATGAAAGAGAAAGAATGTTCTCTCTGCTTGTGAATGCTATTTATTGCTTGGTGTTGAGGTCATGTTTTTGAAAATTCCATGTAACTTTACCCAAAGCTTAAAATCACAATGGTAATGCTCACTATCATTCATGCTAGCCCCCCCCAAGGTAATCTTTTTTCTGAATGGATCAAATAATTCAGACCACCCTAGTGAAGTCTAATTAGATGAGCTTTTAAATTTATCTAGGGAAAAATGTGTTCAGAGCTAATGAGGCATTGCAGGGAAAATAGACCAAGCCGTAAGCAATTTCGGTAAGAAGAGAACATTTCAGCCGCCTAATTCAAAGACCGTGTGTGTGTGCGTGTGTGTGTTCAAGAAAGATTTTTCTCTCTCCAACTTCTCACCCTTAATCCAAATTTCACTTGAAAGAAGGAGTAAAAATGTTAAGAAGACACTTTAACTTTTTATTTTAAGAAATGAGCAGGCAATACTCTTCAATTGGAAGCCAATAGCAATTTTTCTTCAGAAATAAAATTCCCCAGAAAATTCCAAGATTTAATTACATCATACAGCACCTGAAAATCAAGTCATGTGGGAAATGAAGCAAAGCCTTCTTAGTTGACATATTTTGCATACCTTTTTTGTATAGAAGAAAAGCAGAATTTTGCTTTAAATAATATAGCTGAAAGAATGATATATTTTAAATTGTATTGACTGATTGAGACTACTTCAGGGAGCATTTAGCACTACGAAATACTGACTTACTTGGTAGCATCGAAATGATGGAGCGCAACCTTCAACCAGGAAAAGAAGGAGATTCATTTATAAAGCAAACTCCCATGCTACTCAGGTGCGCTTACACTCATGTTCTAGTTGAGGTCCTAGAACTTCCCCATGAAATAACTTCACTTGAACACAGAGATGACTTGCTGGCTAACAAACTCTTTAACAGCCTTCTGTTCTCGCAATCTCTTTCTCACTTCTCTACCTATGCTTCCTGGAATCACCTTTTAAATATCCTGCTTGCTTGTGAATTTGTTCCTGGAAAGGGACCCTGATCCACACCTCAAAGGAGGATTCTTGGATCTCATGCAAGGAGGAATTCAAGGCAAGTCCACAGAGTAAAGTGAAAGCAAGTTTATTAAGAAAGTAAAAGATGCCGGGCGCGGTGGCTCAAGCCTGTAATCCCAGCACTTTGGGAGGCCGAGGCGGGTGGATCACGAGGTCAAGAGATCGAGACCATCCTGGTCAACATGGTGAAACCCCATCTCTACTAAAAATACAAAATATTAGCTGGGCATGTTGCCCTGTGCCTGTAATCCCAGCTGCTCGGGAGGCTGAGGCAGGAGAATTGCCTGAACCCAGGAGGGGAGGTTGTGGTGAGCCGAGATCGCGCCATTGCACTCCAGCCTAGGTAACAAGAGAGAAACTCCGTCTCAAAAAAAAAGGAAAGTAAAGGAATAAAAGAATGGCTACTTCATAGGCAGAGCAGCTGTGAGAGCTGCTGGTTGCCCATTTTACTAGTCATTTATTGCTTATATGTTAAACAAAGGGTGGATTATTCATTCATTCCCTTTTGAGACCATATACGGTAACATCCTGACATTGCCAAGACATTTGTAAGCTGTCATGACATTGGTGAAAATGGAACAGCAAGGATGACCAGAAGTCATTCTCGTGGCCATCCTGGTTTTGGTAGGTTTTGGTCCGCTTCTCGACCGCAAGCTGTTTTATCAGCAATGTTTTTAAGACCGGTGTCTTGTGCTTACCTCCTATCTCATCCTGTGATTTACAATGTCTAACCGTCTGGGAATGCAACCCAGTAGATCGCTGCCTTATTTTACCAAGCCCCTATTCAAGATGGAATTGCTCTGGTTCAGACACCTCTGGAACAAATCTGTCTCAGTGTCTGCTTCTTGGAGAAATCAAGAAAGACAACCATGTTTTAATATTTAATGCATAGCTAGATTCTCCTAGCTTATATGTCATCTAGAATTTTTGTCATTTTCTTAATACATGAAATGAAGCTATACATTTATTTTTTTGTATTATTGCTATCTGGTTCTTGAAATCAAATTATATTAGTCTTGTGAGATTTAAAATTATTTTTGCATAGTTCATAATACAGTTTTGCTTTTAAATATTTTGTTTTAAGATAGATTTCATTTTGTATGTATTTTGTTTATTTGCAGCTTTTCTATTTTTTTCTTATTCAGTCTCATCAAAAAGATACTTATCTTTACACAGAACCTGTTGGATTTTTTTTATTAGTTTTTTATCCTGCTTATTTCATAGATTTCAGATTTTATCTTTATTCTTTCTTTCCATCATATTATTTTGTTTTTCCTCTGCTGCTCTTTTTTCTCTAATTTATTTTGCTTAATGTTAAACTCATTTGTTTAAGTCATCTATTTAGATATTTTAAATATACACTTTAAATGTATTTAGGGTCATTATGTCCATGTAAGGATTATTTTAGCTGTGTCACATAGAATGTGACATATAGTTTTTAAAATATCAAATAATTATGAGTATTTCTAATTTTGAGAAGTTCTTCATAAGTTTTTTCTAACTTAAAGATTAATAATATACTAAATTGTCTTCAAATATAAAACATTTTTAGCAGAGAGGGCACCAAGATGGCTGTGAGAAGGCAACACCGGAATGCAGCTCCCAGCAAATGAGACGCAGAGGGCTAGAGGACTCCACGATTCCAAACGAGGTGCTGGGTTAATTTCAGTGGGACTGTTAGGGCACTGAAAATAACCCAGGGAAGAAGCCACAGGGCAAGAACCACCTGAGGGGCAAATCAAGATGGGGGGTGCATCTCCACCTGAAACAGGCAGCCAGCTCAGACTTTGGGGGACTTCACCCACTCGGTGCTCTGATTCAGATCCTGTGCTTACCTCATCCCTCCTACAACCCATGGTCCATAAGAGCCCTGCCAGACAGTGGGGCACCGTGGGTAGTTGATGCAAATCTGAGCAGCAGCTGCTGCCAGGTGTGGCAAGGGACCTGGGTGGGAGTTTGGACTAAGGCCAGCAGGTGGGACGGTCCCACAGAGGGAGGCAAGCTGAAAGCAGGAAAACAGACCATAAGGCCTGGCAGATCCCACTTCCACAGAACTCAGACTGAAGCCTTCGCTAGAGAGCTTGGCAACAAATACACCAGCTTGACCCCAATCAAGAAGATGGAGCTCTGGGAGAGAAGCCATTGGGAAGGCGAGGCCCATCTCTCCTGCAAAGAAACTCCAGGGAAAGACCACCCACCCAAAAACCTGACTGAACCTGAAAGAGCCCAACAACATCCTCTACAAGCCAAAAAAGATACAGCTCCAACGTCAACAGAAAAAAACCATCCACTCAGAGACGCTTCCTGAAATCACCAACTTCAAAGATCAAAGGGAGATAAATCCACAAAGATGGGAAAAAAACAGTGTGAAAAGGATGAAACCATCAAAGAACATAACACTTCTTCTTCTCCTAGGAATCACAACTTCTCACCATCAAGGGAACAAAAAAGAGAATGAATTTGATGAATTGACAGAATCAGGCTTCAGAAGGTGGGTAATAACAAACTTCTCTGAGTTAAAAGACCGTGTCCTAACTCAATGCAAAGAAACTAAGAACCTTGAAAAAAGGTTACATGAAAGGCTAACTAGAATAACCAGCTTAGAGAAGAACATAAATGACTTGATGGAGCTGAAAAACACAGCATGAGAACTTTGTGAGGCATACACAACTTTCAGCAGCCAAATTGATCAAGCAGAAGAAAGGATATTAAGATAGAAGATCGAATCAATGAAATAAAATGAGAAGGCAAGATTAGAGAAAAAAGAGTGAAAATAAATGAACAAAACCTCCAAGAACTATGGGATTATGTGAAAAGACCTAATCTACACTTGACTGGCATACTTGAATGTAATGGGGAGAATGAATCCAAGTTGGAAAACACTTCAAAATATTATCCCAGAGAACTTTCCCAACCTAACAAGGCAGACCAACATTCAAATCCAAGAAATACAGAGAACACCACAAAGGTACTCCTCAAGAAGATCAACCCCAAGGTTGCTCTTATCAGATTATCAGATTCATCAGGGTTGAAATGAAGGAAAAATTCCTAAGGGCAGCCAGAGAGAAAGGTTGAGTCACCCACAAAGGAAAGACCATTAGACTCACAGCAGATCTTTCAGCAGAGACCCTGCAAGCTAGAAGGGAGTGGGAGCCAATATTCGACATCCTTAAAGAAAAGAACTTTCAACCCAGAATTTCATATTCGGCCAAACTAAGCTTCATAAGTGAAGGAGAAATAAAATCATTTACAGACGAGCAATTGCTGAGAGATTTCATCACTATAAAACCTGCCTTACAAGAGCTACAGAAGGAATTGCTAAACAGGGAATGGAACAACCAGTACCAGTCACTGCAAAACTGTACCAAATGGTAAAGAACGATGATGCAATGAAGAAGCCATGTCAACTACTGGGCAAAACAACCAGCCAGTAAGATCAAATTCAAACATAACAATATTAATGTTAAATGTAAATGGCCTAAATGCCCCAATTAAAAGACACAGACTGGCAAATTGGATAAAGGTCAAGACCCACCAGTGTGCTGTATTCAGGAGACCCATCTCACATGCAAAGACTCACATAAACTCCAAATAAAGGGATGGAAGAAGATTTACCAAGCAAATGGAGAGCAAAAAAAAATGCAGATGTAGCAATCCTAGTCTCTCATAAAACAGACGTTAAACTAACAAAGATCAAAAGAGACAAAGAAGGGCATTACATAATGGTAAAAGGATCAGTGCAACAAGAAGAGCTAACTATCCTAAATATACATGTGCCCAATACAGGAGCACCCAGATACATAAAGCAAGTTCCTAATGACCTACAAAGAGACTTAGATTCCTGCACAATGATAGTGGGAGACTTTAACACTCCACTGACAATACTGGACAGATCAATGAGACAGAAAGTCAACAAGGAAATCCAGGACTTGAATGCTGATTTAGACCAAGCAAACCTAATAGAAATTTACGGGACACTCCACCCCAAATCCACAGTATACACATTCTTCTCAGCACCACATTGCACTTACTCCAAAATTGACCACATAATTGGAAGGAAATCACTCCTCAGCAAATGCAAAAGAATGGAAATCATAACAAACAGCCTCTCAGACCACAGCACAATCAAATTAGAACTTAGGATTAAGAAAAGCACTCAAAACTGCACAATCACATGGAAACTGAACTACTTGCTTCTGAATGATGAATGCATAAATGGTGAAACGAAGGCAGAATTAAAAATATTCTTCAAAACCAATGAGAATGAAGACATAGCATACCAGATCCTGTGGGACACATTTAAAGCAGTGTCTAGCGGGAAATTTATATCAATAAATGCCCACATGAGAAGCAAGGAAAGATCTAAAATTGACACCCTATCATCAAAATTGAAAGAGCTAGAGGAGCAAGATAAAAAATACTCAAAAGCAAGCAGAAGACAAGAAATAACTAAGACCAAAGAAAAACTGAAGGAAATAGAGAGAAAGAAAAACGCTTCAAAAAAAAAAATCAATAAATCCAGGAGCTGGTTTTCTGGAAAGATCAAGGAAATAGACAAACAGCTAACTAGACTAATAAAAAAAAAGAAAAGAGAGAACAATTGAATAGATGCAATAAAAAATGACAAAGGAGAGATCACCACTGATTCCTCAGGAATACAAACTACCGTCAGAAGTTACTACACCAACTCTATGCACATAAACCAGTAAATGTGGAAGAAATTGATAAATTCCGGGACACTTGCACACTCCCAAGACTAAGCCAAGAAGAAGTTGAAATGCTGAATAGACCAATAACAAGGTCTGAAGCCAAGGAAGCAATTAGTACCCTACCAACCAAAAAAAGTCCAAGTGCAGATGGGTTCACAGCTGAATTCTACCAGATGTACAAAGAGGAGCTGGTACCATTCCTGTTGAAACTATTCCAAAAAATACAAAAAGAGGGACTCCTCCCTAACTCTTTCTATGAGACCAGCATCATCCTGATACCAAAATCCTGCAGACACAACTAAAAAAGAAAACTCCAGGCCAATATCCATGAGAGACATTGATGCAAAAATTTTCAATAATATACTGGCAAACCAAGTCCAATAGCACATCAAAAAGCTTATACACCATGATCAAGTAGGCTTCAACCCAGGGATGCAAGGCTGGTTCAACATATACAAATCTATAAACATAATCCACCACATAAACAGAACCAAAGACAAAATCCACATGATTATCTCAATAGATGCAGAGAAGGCCTTCCACAAAATTCAACAGTTCTTTACGCTAAAAACTCTCAATAAACTAGGTATCGATGGATGTATCTCAAAACAATGAAAGCTATTTACAAGAAACGCACAGCCAATATCATACTGAATGGGCAGAAACTAGAAGCATTCCCTTTAAAAACTGGCACTAGACAGGGATGCCCTCTCTTACCACTCCTATTTAATATAGTATTGGAAGTTCTAGCCAGAACAATTAGGCAAGAAATGAAATAAAGCACATTCAATTAGGAAAATAAGATATCAAACTGTCTCTATTTGCAGACAACATGATCGTATATTTAGAATATCCCATTGTCTCAGCCCAAAACCTCCTTAAGCGATAAGCAACTTCAGCAAAGTCTCAGGATACAAAATCAATGTGCAGAAATCACAAGCATTTCTATACACCATAACAGACAAACAGAAAGCCAAATCATGAGTGAATTTTCATTTACAATTGCTACAAAGAGAATAAAATACAACTTACAAAGGATATAAAAGATCTCTTCAAGGAGAACTATAGACCACTGATGAAGAAAATAAGAAAGGGCACAAACAGATGGAAAACGTTCCATGCTCATGGTTAGGAAGAATCAATATTGAGAAAATGGCCAGACTGCCTAAAGTAACTTACAGATTCAATGCTATCCCTATCAAGCTACCATTGACCTTCTTTACAGAACTGGAAAAAAACACTTTAAACTTCATACGGAACCAAAAGAGAGCCTGCATAGCCAAGACAATCCTAAGCAAAAAGAACAAAACTGGAAGCATCAAGCTACCTGACTTCAAACTATACTACAAGCCCACAGTAATCAAAACAGCATGGTACTGATACCAAAACAGAGATATAGACCACTGGAAAAGAACAGAGGCCTCAGAAGCAATGCCACACATCTACAATCATCTGATCTTTGACAAACCTGACAAAAGCAAGCAATGGGGAAAGTATTCCCTGTTTAATAAATGGTGTTTGGAAAACTGGCTAGCCATATGCAGGAAGATGAAACTGGACCCCTTCTTTATACTTCATACAAAAATTAACCCCAGTTGGATTAAAAATATAAACGTAAGGCCTACCACCATAAAAACCCTAGAAGAAAACGTATTCAACAACATTCAGGACATAGGCACAGGCAAGGACTTCATGAGTAAAACACCAAAAGCAATGGCAACAAAAGCCAAAATAGATCAATGAGATCTAATTAAACTTAAGAGCCTCTGCACAGCAAAATAAACAATCATTAGAGTAAACTGGCAACCAACAGAATGGGAAAAAATTTTAGCAATCTTCCCATCAGACAGAGGCCTGATATTCAGAATCAACAAAGGACTAAAGCAGATTTACAAGAAAAAGCAAACAAACCCAGTCAAAAGTGGGTGAAGGATATAAACAGACACTTTTCAAAAGAAGACAAACATGCTGCCAACAAACATATGAAAAAATGCTTATCACCACTGGTCATCAGAGAAATGCAAATGAAAACCACATTGAGATACCGTCTCATGCCAGTTAGAGTGGTGATCATTACAAAATCTGGAGACAACAGATGCTGGAGAGGATGTGGAGAAATAGGAACACTTTTACACTGTTGGTGGGAGTGTAAATTAGTTCAGCCATTATGGAAGACAGTGTGATGATTCCTCAAGGATCTAGAAATAGGAATACCATTTGATCCAGCAATCCCATTACTAAGTATATATCCAAGGGATTATAAACCATTCTATTATAAAAACACATGCACATGTATGTTCACTGCAGTGCTATTTACAATAGCAAAGACCTGGAACCAACCCAAATGCCCATTTATGATAGATTGGACAAAAAATGTGTGGCACATATACACCATGGAATACTACGTAGTCATAAAAAACGACAAGTTAATGTCCTTTGTAGAGACATGGATGAATCTAGAAATCATCATTCTCAGCAAACTGATGCAAGAACAGAGAACCAAACACCACGTTTCCACTAATAGGTGAATGATGAACAATGAGAACACTTGGGCACAGGGAAGGGTACAACACTCACAGGGTTAGGTGGAGGAGTGGAGTAGAGTGTGGGGAGGAACAGCGAGTGGAGGCAGGCAGGATGGGGAGGGATAACACAGGAAGAAATGCCTGATGTAAGTGACGGGTCGTGGGGGATGGAGAGAGCAAACCACCACGGCATGTATGTACCTATGCAACAATCCTGCAGGATGCAGAATGTGCACATATACCCCAGAACCCAAATACAATTTAAAAAAAAAACATTTTAAAGGTACCATTTAAATGTTAATTTCTAATTTTACTGTAATTCGGATAGAGAGGAAAATCTGTAGAATAATGTATTTAGGAATTTAAAGTACATTGTTTAAATGACAGAATATATGCTCTATTTTTTAACATTTCAGTATGGGTATTCCTCTAGCCTATATGTCATTTTATGAATTATTTCATAAGTATATATATGACAAATGTTTCTCCATTATTTTTAGAAATACTTCCTATTTTTACAAACATTCTGTATCCTATTCCCTTACTTTCCTCAGGGACTTGTAAATTCAAAATATTAATATTTCTAACTTGATCCTCCATAAATGTGTATTAGTTTTCTATGGCTCCTATGAAAAATTACCACAAACTTAGTGTCTTAAAACACAAATCAATTATTTTAAAATCCTGAAGATTGAAAGTCTGAAATGTGTTTCACTTGGCCAAAACCAAAATGTATAGGGCCTTACTCTCTCTGAGGGCTGAATCTGTTTTCTGTCCTGTTTCTGCTTCTAGAGAATGATAATATCTGCTTCCCAAAACTAAGCCTTCTTGTTCAGGAACCTAAATTGCCTTTGTGAAAGTAATGAAATGCTACAAGGTTAGAATTATGGTAGGGTCCTAAACTGTGCTAAGATGTAGGCATTATTTAACTCTTACAAGTCATTGTTTCTTCTGCTAATATGTAGGTACAGTTAACTCTAACAAATCAATGTTTTATAACTTGCCGATTTGTCACTGCCTGCTGCTCAGGAGTCATGTAGCCAGTGGTCACAAGGCTTATAATTTCCTCATTTGCCCCTATAGGTAATGCCATTATTGTAAAACCTAAGATTGGTGTTTGAGAATTTTTCACCCCTTGTATTCTGATGGACCAACTGTTATCATCTGGACCAGGAACCCATCCCAAGAAATTGGCTCAACTGGTTTCATGACTTCCATTCCACTCAGCTCACAAGACAATTTCAACGCCTCAATGATTTCGTCCTTAACCAAACCAATCAGCATTCCCCATTCCCTAGCTCCCTGCCTGTCAAACCATCCTGGAAAAATTCTAGCCTTTGAATTGTAGAGAAGATGGATTTGAGAAATATCTCCCCTCCTTCTTTCTTTGCCACCCTGCAATTATTAAATGCTTTCTCTATTGCAATATTTGCTATCTCAGAGTGTTGGACTTTTTTCTGGGCAGCTGGCAAGAAGAACTCATATGGGCAATAAGAGAGTGGTATTCCTTGTAATTCTTGGTTCATGGTCCCTGCTGCTATCTTCAAAGCCAGAGAATAGCCCCTTCAAAATATCTCTCCACTTCTCTTTTTACATTTGGACTCACAAAGATAGTAAAAAATAATCATCCATCTCATGACTCTAATTTAATCAAATCTTCAAAGTTCCTTTTGCCTATCACAATTGCTTAGTTTCATTTTTCTTATTAAAAAATTATTATAAAATATAATATAAAAATAAAATATATAAATAATGTAATTAACAATGTTAATTATTGATTAACTAATAATTAATATAAAATAAAATTTATTAAGTATAAAATATTATACTTTAAAAAATCTAGGAGGAAATCACATCTAACTATAGGTGAACAGAGGTAAGAATTACATCTGACTTCTCCTCCAAATCCATATAAGAGAGTGAAGTAAAATATTTAAAGTGTTGAAAGAAAAAGCAAAAGTATCTACCTAGAATTCTATATCTTGTAAAATACTTTCTCATATGAACAAAAATTAAATTAAAAAAAATGTTTTGCCAATATACCCATCTTGCAAGAAATGGTAAAAGTAATCTTTTAGAAAGAAATAAAATTATCAAAAATTCAGATCTGCATAATCAAAGAAAAAGCATGAAAGATGAAATAAGGGAAGGCAAAATTAAATTTCTTATCTTATTCTTAATCTACCAAATATATTTGTTCAAAATAACAACAGCAACAATGTATTTGATTATGTGTGCTTATGTATATATCTTATACATGAACATATTTATGTTTTATATGTTTATATATAGGTAAAATGAACAGCAGCAAGAATAGAAGGGATGGGAGGTAGAAATTAGAATTATTATAAGGTACTCATAATACCTGTGAAATGGTTTGGTGTTATTGAAAAATGTAATTGGATTGTAAATATGTAATGCAAACTCTACAGCTGCCACTAAAAAGAAATAAAAGATATATAACTAACATACGAAGAAAGAAGAGAAAACTGAATCATATAAAATGCACAATTAAAACCACCAAAGTCAGAAAAAGAGTTAAAGACAAAAAAAGAACAAGTAAAAAAGGTAACAAATATTATAGATATTATTATAACTATATCAATAATGCCTTTTAATGATAACGGTCAAAAGGTACCAATTAAAAGACAGATCGTTAGAGTGGTTCAAAAAACAAGACTCACATGCATGTTGTCTACAAAAAACTCACTTGAATGGTAAAGGTACAAACAGACTAAAAGTAAATAGATGGAGAAACATGTGTTGTACTAACACTTATCAGAAGAAAGTGGGAGTAGCTATATTAATTCAGATAGAGCAAACATCAAAGCAAGAAAAGTTATAAAAACAGATATATAGACCCATAACTGAATTGAGAGTGGAGAAATACTGTCACACATTTACAATTGTCTAATCTTTCACAAAGATGACAAAAACGAGCAATGGGGAAAAGACTTCCCATTCAATAAGTGGTGCTGGGAAAATTGGCTAGCCATATGCAGAAGACAGACTGGACCCTTTCTTCACACCATACACAAAAATCAATTCAACATGGACTAAGGAATTCAATATAAAACCTAAAACTATGACAACCCTGGAAGATAATGTAGAAAGTACTCTTTTGAACATAGTCTCTGGCAAAGACTTCTTAGCAAAGATACCAAAAGCAATTGCAACAAAAACAAAACTTGACAAGTGGAACCTAATTAAACTAAAGATCTTCATAACAAAAGAAACTACCAAAAGAGTAAACAGACAACCTACAGAATGGGAGAAAGTATTTGAAAAGTATGCATCTGACAGAGGTCTACTATCCAGATTCTGTAAGAAAGTTAAACAAATTAACAAGCAAAACACAACCCTATTAAAAAGTAAGCAAAGGACATTAACAGATACTTTTTTAAAAGAAGACATACACATGGCCAAAAAGCATATAAATAAAATGTTCAACATCACTAATCATTAGACATATGCAAATCAAAACCACAATGAGATGCCACTTTATATTAAAAAAGTCAAAAATATAACAGATGCTAGCAAGCACAGAAAAGGGAGCACTTATACACTGCTGGAGGAAATGTAAATTAGTCACTGTGGAAAGCTGTGTGGTGATTTCTCAAACAACTGAAAACAGAATCACCATTCAACCCAGAAATCCCATTATTAGATATATACCCAAATGAAATATAAATCATTCTCCCATAAAGACACATACAGGCATATCATATGTTCATTGCAGCACTATTCACAACAGAGAAAAGAAATCAACTTAAATGCCCATCAATGGTAGACTGGATAAAGAAAATGTAGTACATATACACCATGTTATGCTAAGCAGCTGTAAAAAGGAACAAGGTCATGTCCTTTGCAGGAAGATGAATGGTGCTGGTAGCCTAAGCCAACTAACACAAGAACAGAAAATCAAATGTCACATTCTGTCCTTTATAAGTGGGAGCTACATATTGAAAACATATGGACACAAAGAAGGAAACAAGAGACACCAAAGCCTACGTGAGTGTGGAGCACAGAAGGAGGGAGAGGATAGAAAAACTACCAGTTGGGTACTATGCTTATTGCCTGGGTGAAAAAAGTCTGTCCACCATATCTCTGTGGCATGCAGTTTAATTGTATTACCAACCGCACATATACCCCTGAACATAAAATAAAAAAAATTTTTAAGTGATTACAATGTTATAAAGGATTCATTCTCCAGGAGGACATAGCAATCTTTAATGTGTATATGTCTAAAACCAGGGCATCAAAATCGGTGAGGCAAAAATTGACAGAACTGCAAGGAGAAATTGATAAATCCACTATTATAGTTGAAGAATTCAACACTCCTCTATCAGAAATGAACAAATCCAGAAGGCAGAAGATCAGTTAGGACATAGTTCAACACAACACAATCATCAATCAACTTGATGTAACAGATATTTGTAGACTACTTTATCCACCAACAGCAGACTGCACCTTCTTCTCAAGCTCACATGGAATATTCGGCAAGACAGCCCACATTCGGGGTTGTAAAACATGCCTTAAGAAATTTAAAAGAATAGAAATCATACAATGTCTGCTCTCAAACCACAGTGGAATTAAACTACAAATCAATAACAGAAAGATAAGGGGAAAATTCCAAAATACATGGAGAATGAGCAACACATTTTTAAATAACACACAGGTCAAAGAAGAAATATTATGATAAATTCAGAATTATTTTGGACAATATATAAATAAAAACCCAACTTGTCAAAATATGTGGAATGCAGCAAAAGCAGATCTTAAAGAGGTTTCATAGCATTGAATGTATGTATTAGAAAGTAAGAGAGATCCACAATAAATCATCTAAGCATCCACATAAGAAACTAGGGGAAAAAAGGAGCAAATTAGGTTTAAAGTAGATAAAAGAAAAGAAATAATAAAAATTAGAACAGAAGTCAATGAATTTGAAAACAGGAAGTCAGTAGAAAAAAAGTCAACAAAACCAAAAGCTAGTCTTTGAAAGATCAATAAAGTCATTAAGATGCTCGCCAGGCTGACTGGGAAAACAGGAAAGGAGAAAGCAAACAAATTTATAATATCAGCAATGAAAGAGAGAATATTGCTATAGATGCCACAGGCATTAGAAAGATAATACAGGAAACAAACAAATAAATAGACAATACAAATAAATAAATAAACAATAATGAAAGAAATACAGTAAATCAATAACTCACTCACAACTTTGATCACACGGAAGCAATGAAGCTATTTCTTGAAGGACACAATCTGCTAAAATAGGACGAATTAACAACTCCTATATGATGCTTCACTACCAAGAAACTCTTCTAATTTTAGCTCATAGACATCCACAATGTTAACAGAGGCAATTTTCTTAGGGTGTAATCCAAGTTTCCTGGGAGTTGGAGGAGTAGAAGGTCAGCACGTATCTGTCTTCCTCTCTCCAGTTGGGCTTTTGACATCTTTGGCATTACCCACCCAAAACCTGTTGTAGTTTTTTATTTCTCTCACTGAGGAGGAGGAGGCCATGATAATCCAATGCAAAGCAGGAAAGGGGGAAAGTAGAAATAGAAAGTGTTCCTCTAACTTACCCCTTGCTTCCACTTTTAGTTACTAGCAGTACCTGTCTATAGCTATCTCTCCACAAAGAGTCACACAGGTTCCCAACAGTTCATGATAGCCTTCTGTCTTCCCAAGGATTTTGCAATTTTTTGTAAGTTCCTAAGATTCATGTTCTCTTTCATTTCCATTTATTTGCTTTGGAGCGAAGATTCCAGCAGGACATACTACTTCTACATTCTGACAGGAAGATGAAACCTACTTTCAGAATGGAGTTTACATTAGCTCCATTTCCTTCCAAGCCTCTCTTGCAGCTAGATCTAGCCACAGGGCCCAATGTGCCCAGTAAGATTAAAGGAAATTCTGATGTTGGACTTTTGGAAGTCTTTATATCCTAACAAAGAATTTATTATTTTATCTACATTTTGAATATAGATGTGATGCCCAGAAAAAAATTGCAGCCATTGTGTAAGCAGGAGCGGGAAGAAGGAACTGCAGAGTCTATCCCTGATATTACTGATCTGGTGAACTGATGCTGGCACCTATCTACTTCCAGATTGCTTGTTACATTAAGGAAAAAATTGTTATGACGCTGTTAATTGTGGTTAATGTTAAATGTAGTAAATGTGAAATATGCAAATGACCAGCTTTTTATTTTATAGAATAGTTTCTAAAAGGAAAATAAGTAATATTTAGGAAATACTTATGAGTTTCAAGGTAATTGTGCCAGAGACTCTAAATAAATCATCCCAATTATACTTCATAGAAAGCCTACATGGAGTTATACAATTTCCATTTTTTTTATTAGAGAATTGAGTCTGAGGGAAGGGAAATAACCTTGCTGAGGGCTAAAATTTAAATGTAGGTCTGCTTTTTCCAATATACCATATTACCAACCAGATCTGTTTATAATACCAAAATGGATCCACAGGTGGAAATTCGTATATCTCCAGTGATTTTTAGCTTTCCTCCTTGTCCTGGGGAGACTTGTTTTTGTAAATGACACTCACTTCTGTTTAACATCTATAGTGCTAATACCTCTGGTTCTCAAGATTTTTTACCATCATATTGCAGCATATAAGGCAAATCCCCTGTAGTGGGCATGCTTTTAAATACTTACCAGCTAACAGATAATAGAGTATTGAAACCTAGCCGGGAGAGAATGGGGTACAAGCTACACATTTGATGAATGTTCTGAAAAGGGAGGTTAAAATGTCCCAAAGACAGCCTTTGTCTCCTATGCTATTCTGTTTAAAACAGGCCCTGAAGATATTTTGTCTCTTTAACATCTGTGCAGGAATTAAAGTTGCAATACAGACCAGTGGCCTCGGAATAGAGAAGTGAGATACAATGTGTGACCAAAAAAAAAAAAAAAAAAAAAATCTAAGCAACAGAAAAGAGGTTGTCATGCCTTTCTTTTAAATCCACTTCGCACTTTTTGTATGAAAGAGAAACCAGGCGTTTCACTAGCACTGACAAGGGACAGTAGCAGATCCAAAGAAGATGTCAGACTACAGCAAAAGCATTAACCAAAGTATTCACAGTGTTAGGTAGCTTTGAGCTACAGGGAATAACGAGTCTCTGCCTTGATTTGTTTTTGAACAAAATAAGCACTTAAAAAGATGGAAAATAGGCTTTGTTTTGAAATTTTCGGTTTTGTGTCTAGATCAAGTAACGCAATCATTATTCTCCTTAAAACATTTTTATCCATTTCTAGTAAGTTATACAATATTCTAATTTTGGAGAAGAGGTTATTCTAGTTCATTGCTGCCTTTCACACTGAAGAATGCAAACTTGACCACAAAAGACCTCAATAATCAACTCATAGAGAATCATAAAATTTTACCTCTCATCATAACCTTAGAGAGCAAAGAGTTCAATCTCAAGGTTTTCGAGATGAATAAACAGATCCAGAGAGGTTAACTGACTTTGACCAAGGTCATGGTGCTCATCTACAGCTACACTGGGATGATAACCAAGAACTCCTGAAACTGTTTCATTGCAATTCTACCGCTCCATGAAGATTTCTTAGGGCAAACTGCATATAAGCATATTTAAAGACTCCAAACAGCAAGATAATTCTAGATTCATATTTCATACCCATTTAGATTATGCAAATTATCCAATCTTACCCACATTAAAAAAATATATGTGGAGTGGTGAACATTGTGATTGCTCACACACACACACACACGCACAGATACTTAAAAGTTTATTATATTTTAAAGATGTGACAAGATATTTTTCATAGGTTTACAAATACACCAATATAAATCATAAGTAAAGGGCATTTCAGTAGATTGATTTAACCCAGAATTTTGTGCTTCTAAAATACATAGATTCTCTTTAGAGATTACAAACCATATAGCTTTGTATACATTATAAATAACATATACATATTTTAATACTTCCATTAAGGGAGAATAGTAAATCATAAGTGCTTTGCAACTGGACTTTAATATCTATGCCAAGAAATGTCCTTTTTATTCTGTTGTTTCTTGGGTTGTCCTTTATCATTTTCCTTGCCGGCATAATCACCTAAAATACAACCTTGGAAAAGTACCTTACTTTTCTTAGTTCTAACTATTAAAAAAAAAACTTTGGGTAAGCACATTTATAAAACATTCTCCTTTTTTCCTTATTACAATTTTTATTCTCATTCTGCAAAGAAATACACCTAAGTCAGTCTCTCTTTTTTGCTGAAACTTCTCACTTCCTATAGCAAATGCTGGAAAAAAAAAAAGGCAGGAACTGACTGCACTCCCCCTTCTGGTGGTATTCCAGCCACAGGACGCAAATTGTTGGGCCATTTGAGATGTGAGTAAAGCTCAGCTAGCCTACCTCCCTAACTGGAGAGAACTTGTTACCAAAAGAGAAGGGTCTATCACTGCTAATAAAAATAGGATCAAGAATGTATGGTGCATTACACATCCCCAAGAAACTTTCCAATATATTATCTCATTTGATATTCACAACAATATTGTGGAAAAAATATTATTTCCAAACTCAGATTAAGAAAGTGTGGTTATCTCATAATGTATGATTATTTACACAATCATATCAACTATTCGTTCATGTTGATTATTAATTACTTATGAATTACTCATATCGTTTCCCAGAGACAATAATTGCAAATAAAATTTGTTGCATTTCTCCAATATGAATTGAAAAATCCTAAAACATATAAAAATATCTTCATTTTTCATATAAGCAAACTAATACTTAGCAAATATAAGCCATTTGTCTAAGTTCACACAGCTAATAAGTGTAAGGTCCTTTGAACTGACTGCACCATGGACTACACCATAGTCAAGCCACGGGTACCTGTGACCCACATGTACAGCTCCAGATGGCCTCCAAGAGCCAGAAAGTCTGAAAAAAAAAAAAAAAACAGGAAAACTGCAGAAGAAGAATAGTTAGTTCCTACAATGCCTGATTAACCAACCTTGCAACATACTGACATTTTTCTTGCCTCAACCGTTCCTGCCTCAACTGATAAACCAACCTTGTGACACTGGACCTTGTGACACCCCACCCCCAGCAACACCCCTGGCTTGAAAAAAAAATCCTAAACTGTAACTTTCTACTGCCTACCCCAAATCTATAAAACCAGCTGCTATCCCACCATTGTCTGCTGACTCCCTTTTTGGACTCAGCCCACTTGCACCCAAATGAATCAACAGCTTTGTTGCCCACACAAAGCCTGTTTAGATGGTCTCTTCATTCAGAGTGTGCTTAACAATAAGCAGTAGAGCTGAATTTGAATTCAGTCAGTATGAATATATAGCCAATAGTTAAAAGTGCAGTTAAGCTATGAAAACTGGCAAGAAATAAAATGAACACATGGAAAGGAACAGGAAACAAATAAAATCAATTTTAGTTATTGCTAATATAGTTACTGTTATTGATCATAGATTTTACCTAGGGGTTTCCTGTTGGCAAGGGAGCTGAAAAGGAAAACATGGCTGATTCAGTAACATCTCTTTTCTAATTTTGTAAAGTTAAAGAAAGGGCTGCAAAGAATTGAAAATTAGAAGTATAAATGTCATTGAAGTTAAATAATAAAATAGTTTCTCTTTGGTGATCTAATGTCCACTAACATGGTATGTGTGCTGAATCTACTCCACTGCCTTCTCTGAACCCCTTCCTGGGTTTCTGTGCTCCTCCATCTTGCCTTAGAGCTGACCTTAATGATCCACTTCAGTGTATTTTCTTACCCTCTTCTCTTAGGTTTTTCCAGTGGAGGGCAAGCAGATAATTTGAGGGCCAACTATAGAACAGTAAGGTTTCTGTATTTATTCTTTTTGCTGGGTCACTGTGGATTATCTGTGTCCCTCTGTTGCAGACTGCCTGTGAGGCAGCCCTCTCAGAATTTGGGCAACTGCTCCTTCCCTGGTCCTGCAGACATAGGGTATGGGTTACCTTTTGTGAGCCCAGGAATACTAAACCATCCTTGTTGGGTTTTCTAAATTCTGTCCATCTCTTGGCAATTAATCCATTTATAAAACTCTTCATAAAATCACCAAAGTAACTTATCTGTCTGCAGAGTCTATAGGCTTTCCACTGTCACATGAATGCCATACCATACTATACATATGACTCACTGATAAGAAAGAGCTATCCATTTGCCTTTTAAATGTGCCAGATGTAACCAATCTGCTACAGGAGTTACCTGACATTCAGTTTTCCAAATACCTCATAATTAAGTACTTTCTGCTTTAGTTAGTGGGTCAGAAACTTCATGTTGTTGCATTTCATTTAGGAGTGTTGAATTTCTATAGCTGTCCAAGAAAATCAACAGCAATTTTCCTGGGATTGCACACTTATCACAAACACATCTATGTCAACATTCACATTGTTTGCCGTAGCAAAAAGCTCTTAATAGTCACAAACTAGCATTATGGCTCAGGGTATACTTTTTATATCTCTATATTTTTATTTCCTCAACCTCAGCTCTGTTTTTTTCTAAGCCACTTGATAAATGTCTATTTTTACCAGAAATATAAATTATATGTACAATACGAGGTAGTTAGACATGCCAATTTTAAAATAATGTGTGGTTGTAGACTTCACAGAAAAATTTTCCTTGCACACATTATACCATCTAATAAATGAATACTGGTCTCACCATTTTGAACATTCTTACCATCTTTAGCGAGAGATTTCTTCTGCATTTTCTTATATCTGCCAGGGTAAAAAGTCACTAGAAAGTTAAGGTGTCTGAAATCAAAAGTGATATCTTTTTAGTGCACAGAATCATGTATGAGACTTCTTAATAACAGAAGAAGAGTCAAAGATGAAACAAGGTTGCCTCTGCCACAAATTTTATTTTAATCTACTTCTCTTTTCACAGGGCAGACTCAGAGGCATGGAATCTGCATCCTCTGAGGGTAACCACTAAAAGAGATGTCATTGACAATAGAATAGTTTCTACCACAGCGGGCTCAAGCAAGGACTTTAAGATGAAAGCTTAGTAATAAGATTTAAAAAAAAAAAAAAGAAAGAAAGCCCAAATAGGAGACTCACACAAAAGTTCTTACATAGATATACACTGCCTATAAATGTGCGTAATTTAAAAAGGGCCAGATCTATTGAACTTCACCATCAATCAGATTAAAATTGATTTAAGATTAATCGGTATTTGATCTAGGGACCAACTTAGCATCTTTTATATAGCATGTCCGGAGAGTATTCTTAGAAATCATTAATGATTTAGTTTTGTCTTCCCTTTCTGTAAAAATATTATTTACAGAATAATAAATTGAATTAGGTTGATACCTGTCCAAATATTCTTAATGTCAAACAGAATTGAAGGAACCTTTGCAATGTTCACTAGCAAGAAAATACTGCAGCAGCCAGTCCTGTGCAGCCCAACTCACATTGTTTTGGGTTTCTTTGCTGTTGTTGCTTGTTTCTTTGTTGGTTTTGCAATTTCATGGTGTTTATTATTAGATTTGCCTTTCTTTGGCCCTCCTGCTGCACTGTCTATTTCAGATCTTTCTCAAGGCTTTTTCTTCGGTTAAAGAAACAATTGATGTAAAGTTGCTGAGATAACCTCAGTGGTATATTCACATACATTTGTGTGTGTGCAAGTGTGTGTGTGTGTGTGTGTGTGTGTGTCTCAGTAGTTCTGTAAAAAATATTTTCCTTCAGAATTCAAAGCAAAATAGACCACTTTAATGAAAAACGTTAACAGAAAACCTTTTCTGGTTCTCAGTGGCAGCACAACACAAACCTTCTTTTATTTAGTTGCTGTTCACAAGCTCTAGTCCTGGGTCATAATAGTCATAACCAGTATGTTCCTTATAAATAATAAAATAGTGTTCAGGGCAGATATTTAAATCAAATAGGACTTGAAATCCAGATTTGTCCCAGTTAGGTTCAGATGTTCAGACATTGAGAGAATTAGTAACACACCATTCTTTCTTTCCTTTTTTTTTTTTTTTTTTGATGGAGTCTCACTCTTTTGCCAGGCTGCAGTGTACTGGCGTGATCTTGGCTCACAGCAACCTCCACCTCCCAGGCTCAAGCGATTCTCCTGCCTCAGCCTCCCAAGTAGCTAGGACTACAGGTGTGCACCACCATGCCCAGCTAATTTTTGTATTTTTAGTAGAGGCGGGGTTTCACCATGTTGGCCAGGATGGTCTAGATCTCTTGACCTCGTGATCCACCCACCAAGGCCTCCCAAAGTGCTGGGATTACAGGCATGAACGTGTAATCGGTTACAGGCATGAGCCTGTTACTGCACCCGGCCAGTAACAAACCATTCTAAGTCTTTGAAGCGTCAGTAAAGTAGATTCAAAATCAGTTAAATCCTGCAACTTCAAAATATTAGCATATTTAATTTAAAGAACTAATGGCCACAGGAGACATTATTTTAGTCCCTGATACATAGTAGGAACTAAATAAATGGTATAATTTAAATTTATTATTAATAAATATCTTTTCTGATATAGTTTCTCTCTCTGAAATTACTGAATTTTCTTTTCAGAAGTTTTTCTAAAAATAAAAAGGTACTCTACAGCAGTTAATAAATAGTATACTTTCTAGGTGAGTTCATAGAAATGCTTTAGGAGCACACCTGTAATCCCAGCACTTTGGAAGGCCAAGGCGGGTGGATCATCTGAAGTCAGGAGTTTTAGGTCTGCCTGGCCAACATAGCGAAAATCCATCTCTACTAAAAATATAAAAATTAGCCTGGTATGGTAGCTGGCACTTGTAACACCAGCTACTCGGGAGGCTGAGGCAGGAGAATTGCTTGAACCTGGCAGGTGGAGGTTGCAGTGAGCCGAGATGGCAGCACTATACTCCACCTGGGTGACAAGAGTGAAACTCTATTGGAGGTGGGGAAGACATGGTTTAGGAGACAATTGTGACGTAAGTGATGTTAACCTTCAGCTTCCTGTACATCCAATTTAGGTGCTTTTTTTTTTTTTTTTTTTTTTGAGATTGAGTCTTGCTAGCTCACCTAGGCTGGAGTGCAATGGAGTGATTTCAGCTCACTTCAACCTCCACCTCCCTGGTTCAAGTGATTCTCCTGCCTCAGGATCCTGAGTAGCTGGGACTACAGGTGCATGCCACCATGTCCAGCGAATTTTTGTATTTTAGTATAGACGGGGTTTTACCATATTGGCCAGGCTAGTCTCAAACTCCCAACCTCAAGTGATCCACACATCTTGGCCTCCCAAAGTGCTGGGATTACAAGCATGAGCCACCATACCAGGCCAATTTAGGTGCTTCTTTTAGCATTTTTTCCCCAACTTTTAAGGTTTAAGTGACAAGCAAAAATTGTATCTATTTATGGTGTTTCATATGGTGTTCTGATATGTGTATACATTATGAAAGTATTAAATCAATCTAATTAACATGTCTGTCCAATTACATACTTATTGTTTTTGGTGAGAACATTTGATCTTGTCTTTTAGTGAATTTTGAGTATATGATAATTTTCTACCAACTATATTAACCACACCATATAACAGATCCCCAGAACTTACTATTCCATCTAACTATAATTTTGTACCCTTTAGCAAACATCTTGCCATTTCTTAAACCCCATCCCAGATACTGGTAATGACCATTCTATTCTCTGTTTCTAAGTTCAACCTTTTTTTTCTTTATTCGACATATGCACTATTAGTCTTTCTTTGCCAAACTTATTTTAATCAGCATCACGTTCTCCAGTTTCATCTATGTTCTTATAAATGACAGGATTTCCTTCCTTTTTAAGGATGAATAGTACTCCATTTTATATATGCCAAATTTTCTTTAGCCACTCATCCCTTAATGGATAATTAAGGTAATGCCATTTCTTGAATATTGTGAATAATGCTACAATGAATATGGGATACATATATTTCTTTCACACACTGATTACATTTTCTTTGGAAATATACTTAGAGGTGGGATTGCTGGGTCAATTAGTAGTTCTAATTCTACAATTTTTAGAAGTTGACATACTGTTTTCTGTAATTGCCAAACCAATTTACATTCCTGCCAACAGTGTACTGAGTTCTTTATCCTTACATCATTTCCAACACTTATCTTGTCTTTTTGATAATAGCTATTCTAACAAGTATGAGGTGACCTCTCATTGTGGTTTTAATTTGAACTTTCCCAATGATTACTAATGTCATTTGAGTGCCTTATATACTTTGTATATTCCCCCCCATCACATGTATGGTTTGCATATATTTTCTCCTATAATGTAGATTGTTTATAGCCATGTGGACTCTATGTTAAATCACATTCCCTTCACTGAGTATGAGCTTATGGATAAGACACTGCTGTTTCACTTAACTTGACCACATCAAAGTCTTCATTTGAGCACAGATAATAACAATGTTTGGGGATCAGCTACATGCATTGTACTTTGTTTGATGTGCAGATGATGTAACAACAAAAGAGGACTCAAAGATCCCTGTATCATAAGATGTTTGAGGACAGCAGCCTGCTATACTGCATGGTGTGCAGTATTTGTTGTATAAATAAATAAAATTCTCTCAATAAGAGTATAGATTTTTCTTATGGTTCAAAATCTCAGGCATTTACATATGGATTTGGTCTTATTTTCCTTTAAAAATAAACATATATTTTGTGGTAAGACAATGAAAATATTTTGTCATTTAAATATTCATTTTTTTCACCCAGTAAATCTAGATATTTCTGTTAGGTGGTAGGTAACTTTAGTTGGGAATTAATCTGAACAACAAAACAGGCTAAACATGAAACTAGTTTAAAACCAGTAAACTCAATTATTCAGCCTCATTATAAGATTTTTAAATATTGTCAAAAGAAAAACGAATACAATTTATAAAGGCATGATTTGCAACTCTGAATTATATCAATAATCATAAAGATATGACCACAGGTCAAAACCAAAAAAGAAAAGTGTTTCTTTCATTAATCACTCAAAAACCAAAATATAAAATTAAACAAAACACCCATTTATGTGGGGAATAATCAGAAAAGAAATAACTGTGGATTTTGTTCTGAGCACTCACAAAGCTAATATCTCCACAACAATATCTATCATTTACTGAGCACTTATGATGAATCAGGTATAGAATCATATCATACAAGTCACTGTCCAAAAGAACAACTGAGTTATTATACCCATTTTATAGATGTATTAGTCAATTCTCACACTGCTAATAAAGACATATCTGAGACTGGGCAATTGATAAAGGAAAGAGGTTTAATTGACTCACAGTTCCTTAGGGCTGGGAAGGCCTCAGGAAACTTACAATCATGGTGAAAGGGGAAGAAAACACATCGTTTTTCATATGTGTCATCAAGAAGTGCAGAGTGAAGGGTGAAAAAAGCCCTTTATCAAACCATCAGATCTCATGATAATTCACTCACTATCATGAGAACAGCATGGAGGTAACCACCCCCCATGATTTAATTACCTCCCACCAGGTCTCTTCCATGACATGAAATGATTATGGGAGCTACAATTCAAGTGGGTGGGGACACAGCGAAACCACATCAACAGATAAGAAAATGGTACCCTAGAGCAGTTAACTAGTTTTCCCAATTTGTATAGCAGATAAGTGACAAGGTAATATTTGAATCCAAGCCTGATTAATACCAGTATGTGAGCCTAATCATATTACCTATTCATTATTCATTAGATAGATAACAATTAAGTGTTTAAGAGTATAAAGCCCAATTCAGATGCTGGTATTCTGGACAGGAACAGACTAGACAAAGCCCCTGCTGTTTTGCACCTATCTAGTTTGGGGGAAAATATAATAAATATGTAAAGAAGTTGTATTTGGTTAATACAATGAAGAAAATTAAAGTAGATGAAGAGGTTATGAAGTGATGGGAATTGGTATTAGTCAATGGGTAGAATCTTACTGTAATATTTAAATAGTTTTTATTTTAGCTAGCATGATCTCAAAACCTATAAGTTACTTTAAGAAGGAGACCAAGATCCTAATTATAATAAAAATCAAGTTACCGGGCCAAGCATGGTGGCTCATGTCTGTAATCCCAGCATTTTGGGATGCCGAGGTGGGCGGATCACCTGTGGTCAGGGGTTCAAGACCAACCTGGCCAACAAGGTGAAACCTCGCCTCTACTAAAAATACAAAATAATTAGCTGAGTGTGGTGGCCCATGCCTGTAATTACAGCTACTCAGGAGGCTGAGGAAGGAGAATTGCTTGAACGTGGGAGGTGGAGGTTGCAGTGAGCTGAGTTTGTGCCACTGCACTTCAGCCTGAGCAACAGAGAGAGACTCCATCTCAAAGAAAAAAAAAATTAAGTCACTGAAAAGAACTTCATGCTCATTGATCTCTCCAGGTACAAAGTGAGTTTAAATTCACAAGGACCGTGAGCTTCCTGACATATATATTAGTAGCCAGGTTCATAATCTCCAATGAAGCCTAGGATATTAGAAACACAGAATGCTATGAACACAGGAAGCAAGAATGGATTCTTAGAATTTGATAAACCATTTTAAAGATGAATATAGACAAATTTAAAATACTTAATTAGTAAATATGCAGAACATAATTGGATATTACAGATTTTTATTTACTATTGTTTAATATATTACTTTAGATATTTTTTGGTGGCAAGAAGGGTTGCAAAATATGGATTGCTTTCAGTCAGCTTAAATTTAAGAGCAGAGGTAGTGATAGCAGACTAGGTTAGCCCAACAAAACTGAAAGATGAAGATTAAGCAGTCCCAGGCATCTCACTGGATCAGTGTATGATCCTCGTCGGATGACATTATTTTTTCTTCCATAAATTAAGTGTGCAAAAATATTTATGCCACTGGACAAAAGAGCCATTTTTTTATTAGAATAGTTCTTCAAACTCACTCTTGCAACAAAATAAACCACATTCATCAAGTCACAGGAAAAAGGAATGCAGAGATTTAAGAATGCTGTACTTGCTTCTCTTCAACTTTAGCAGTAAAAGTTGGACAGTTCTTGAAATGCACCTGACAGTAATTGTGTTGTCTTAAGCAATAGGATGCTGAAGACTGTGGAAGCCTTCAAGTTCTCCTCAAGGTGTTTTATTTTCTCGGCTCAAGCATATTGTTGGTGAAGCCATGACAAGTGTGGGAACACGGTCTTAACCTGATTCTCTACACAGAGGTGTCCAAAAACTGTGATTTCCACTTGGATTCTGGAGTCCACTATGTCCACCATCAGCAGGGCATGGCTCATCTACTCCAGTTCTGGAATTACGGCTCTGTCTGTGCCAGATATCACAACTGCCAGACATACCTCCAGGTAGGACACCGAAGGGTCTCTCAGTTCCTGCACCGGAAACCACCAGAGCCCGTCAGAATCTGTGGTGGGGAAGTGGTAACCTAAGCGGCCTCTCCAGGGAGTGAGCCAAAATCCATTTACCTGGCACAACTAGCTTGGATTTTGATGCTTCTTGTTTTCATTTTCAAGAGAGATGTTTTGAATGGCTGTTTGTGTCAAGTATCTTGACTTCTGGTTCAGTTAGTAATGGCCTAGAGAGCTAGTTGATGCTGCAGAGACCTGGCAGGTGAAGAGTGGTTTATAGTCTAAAATTCAGTGAATGAGACTTTGTCTGTTTTCAGTCACCACTGTTTCCACAGTGCCTAGCAAAGTACCCGGCACAAAATAGGCATTTTATACACATTAGTTAAACAAATGAATTTTTCTCAGCTCTCACTATAGCTACATATTATAAATCTGGCACATAAGTGTATAGTGCTGGCACATAAGAGTATAGTATTATATTTTAAACTTTTATGGAGTCTCAGGAAGTCCTAGGAAAACTATTTAAAACTAAGTAAGAACCCTGTTAACACTGCTCCAATATTCATCTGTAATAGCATTTAAATGTTTAATATTACCTAAAAATACTTTCAGTTCATGAAGTTTTAATCTATTAATCAGATGTTTTATCAATGAATTTTACACATTTATTAATCAGTTGAATACAATCATGAGTAATCAATATTTGTTTTAGCTACACAAAAGCCAATCGTGAGGCAAGGTTATTGAAAGTATATAGGCAAAGCATGCTTAACAGAGGAATACACATGTGTTTTGATGCTTTGTCTATTCTTTGGGGATTAGGCTTAAGATTTAATTCTATAAATGCATAAAAACATCCGTCTGCGAATTGCCTTTATCAGTCAATATAAGGGCCACTGAAGAATTAGAAAGATAACTGTGACAAGGATGATAATAACTGTTGGTTTTATAAATTTTTCTTAGTAACCATTTTGATGTTTGCCTTATAGCTCTTAATAAAACCTAAAGACAGAAACTCTTAACCTCTATTTACAGGTGGAGAAATTGAAGACCAGAGAAGCGAAGTGAATTGACTCCCCAAAGTAAATATAAATACTCAACAATGAAACTGAGATTCAAATCCTGTCTGACTGAGGCCGAAGCCCATATTCCTTTTCTCTTTGCATTATATTACTTCAGATGGATTTTTTAAATGGGCTTTGAAGTTTTAATATATAAAATACTACAAGCAGAAATACTACAAAATCAGGTGGATTTTTAAAATAGATTTTGAAGTTTTAATATATAAAATAGTACAAGCAGAATTATTACAAAATCAACTTTTCACCACATGGAAAAGAGAAGGTTACTAGATAATCTGAAACCAGATTAGCTGTTTGAGTAGAAAAACCTAACAGACTAACAGAAATATCAATTCTGCAGTTATAAACGCTCCTGAGAAACCAGAATAAACTATTTTAACCAGTAGAAAAAAAAAGTCCCAATTACTTACAGAAGACATTAAACTGTAACTTTAAATAAAATATTCTTCTAACACCTGAGACTAAATTTGAATTCCTGTGAAAAATAATTAGGTGATAAGCAATCTAATAATAACATCACCAGTTATGACTTCATTTAGCAAACTCATTCTTTAGAAATTTTGCTTAAGATATTTCTTAATTGATGTAGCCTTATGTTCTCTTCTTTATATAGAAAGATAAAGAAACTGTTGTGTGGTCGATAATCTGGTTGAGAGTAGAGACTCATTTTTATTGTTTTAAAGAAAGCCAGCACCATATAGCTCCTGGCAGGTAGAAAACGTTCAATAAAGGTTGAATGAATACTCTTCCATTAAACGTGGTGGATTAGAACTGACCAACCATTAAACGTGGTGGATTAGAACTGACCAACCATTAAACGTGGTGGATTAGAACTGACCAACCATTAAACGTGGTGGATTAGAACTGACCAACCATTAAACGTGGTGGATTAGAACTGACCAACCATTAAACGTGGTGGATTAGAACTGACCAACCATTAAACGTGGTGGATTAGAACTGACCAACCATTAAACGTGGTGGATTAGAACTGACCAACCATTAAACGTGGTGGATTAGAACTGTTGTGGTCTGTCTCTAATGGAATTGGAGAGCTTGCTTCAGAGAGCTCCCTGCAGGCAGTGTCCGTAGATCTGTTGGAAGTTAAACAGGTCCAGCTGGGGACTTAGCTATGGTTATAAAGCACACCGGCGGTACTGCCAAGGCCTTCAGGATGTTTGGCCAATTAGCTTAGGAGTAAAATAGATCATAGGACATAGAGTCCACTGAAAGTGTAGCCCAGTTTCAATGCCTCCCAGTTATGAGTTGTGTGAATATCAAATAAGATAAGCGATAGAAAAGGTCTTTAAATTTTAAAACATTTTACAAATATTGGTAATTAATATATTGGCATTAACTGCCTAAAATCATGTTTCTATTAGTAGTATCTCTCATTTAACAATTCGGCAGCATGTTCTAAATCTGTCAATAAATCTATGGTTCCCTAAATGGGTGAGTCTTCCACAAATTTTGAATGCATTTTATCTGAATTCTGTGTGGCTAAATGACCACCTGCAACTAAATGACTCTGCTGTCTTATCGCTGCATTCCAAAGCCTTCATCCTCTTTTCTCTTACTCAGAATCTAAGGATGCAGGGGAATAATAGAAAGAGTACTAAGAAAGAATTCAGAGGACTTGAATAGCTTTCTTGTAACCTTAGGGAAGTAATTCAAATTTCCTTAACTTGTACTCATTGTATATACCATTAAATGAATTTTCTCCTGAACCCATAGTATAGTGGCAAAGATCACGTAAGACGATGTACTTCATAAGCAATTGCACGAACATAGGATACTATTATTGCCGAACATAAGTTCACTATGTTGATATGTTTTGAGATATGAGAGGCAGAATCCTAGATGAGTGGATATTTCTAGCACAACACTTACATGTTTTACATACTGGTTTACGTATCTCTCGCTCTAGTGTATGCTGTGTGGCTTAATTCTTTTAGTGTTTCTGAATATGCTTCTGTCAACTTACATTCCAATCTTTCAACAAGTCTTACTAAGTGCCATATTTAAGTGGCAAGTTGTATTGGGGGATGTTAATACCACAGGGAGCTCTATGTCATGCTTCTTCCCTTCACAGAACAAATGCATCAACAGGATGGGACAAAAACATTCTTAAATAGTCAGCATTTCTGGAACAGATACGGGGTTTATAACATGAGTAAACTGTCTTATATCTGGAAGTATGTCACAAAAAGCCAACATCACCACATTCTAGGAATCTCTTCCTCCAAATCTGTTATCTTTACTTTCTCACTTGAACATTTCGATGAAAGAAAAATGAGGAAATATCCAGGTTGAACAAGCTGTTATTCTGATTACCTACATTATTGAAACAATATTGCTGAGATCACCTGAATTTTGCAATTATTATCAAACTCTTTAGAAATAGCCTAGCATCATACAATGGAACACATTGGAACCTGTAAATGACAGAAAAAGAATTAACTGTGAAAGCGATGTTAAGATAATTATTGCCACTTTTGTTTATACCCATGAACATGTGATTATACATACATATGCCCAAAACTATTGGTTTTAAAGGATAAACAAAATTCCTTCAACTTACCTTGATTTAGAAACAAACAAATTTGCTAGACACTGTGTTCTCCCTGGAATGCGAAGGGCAATAATGACATTAATGCCATTCTATTGGCATTCTATTGTTTGTCAAACCACTGTAAAAACTGCCAATATCTGACAAGAATTCCTATCCCTAAGTGGTAGAAATTATTGAAACCACAGGGCATATAGCACTCTCTCTGGGAAGCTTTATCAGGGAGCTGTTGGAGGCAGGCTTTTTGGAGCAGCCTGTCGTTTACCCCTCAATTGATGCCGGTCAGGTCTTTTACCAAGAGAGTTTTGCTTTCAGTATTTATTTGTGCAGGCAACTGTTTACCTCGGAGCATGCAAGTCAATCTTAGTGCTTAGGAATCAGTATGCCATTACGGCTTTGTTGCCCATGGAAACAACAGCTTCTATGGAGAGAGGGAGCTTTGAATGGGTTGCGGCCGAATATAATATTATCAACTCTAGTCATTGCCCTATTTGAAGGTGTTTTGTTGTATGAACAATAGGCACAAAGAAATTGTACAGGATTATAATATTTTATAATGATTTAAAAACATGCTTTTAAGATTTCTAAATTGTATAGAGTAACAGTTGCACTTTCCTTTAAAGAAATTGTTCCTAACTAGAGTAAACATTCAACTAAGATTGACTTAGATACTTTCTCTTACCTCAAAAAAGAGAGTAAGGAAGTTGATGCTAATTCTAACTACCGTGTAGTAAAGGGCTCTCCGAGCGTGTTATTAAGAAGAAAGCTATGCAACTGTCTTGCATGTTCTTCACATGTACCCCAAAACCTAAAATGCAATAAAAATAAATAAAAATAATAATAATATCTAAAAAAAAAAGAAAGAAAAAAAAAGAAAAGCAGACATGCAAGAAAAAAAAAAGAAGAAGAAGAAAGCATTGGCCCTAGATTAAGCCAGGAGCAGAATGCATGTTTTCAAATGTGATGAAAATGACTTGGACCAGAATTTCACAAATGTCTTGTGTCTTTCATCTAACATTCAAAATATAAACTAAATCTTATTACAGATTTTATTAATAAAGAATTTTGGGGGATTAGCACCCTGACTTTGCCGATGGTCCTGTCATTAGCTCATTTTTTTCCCTCAAAAAAAGCAGAGTAGCAGGTGAATGGCAAAAGAAGATAGAGAATGAGAGACCACTGAGGACAGTATGGCAATAATCTGCCGAGCAATACAGAAGACACGTGGGACCAGAACGGGAAAGAGGAAGAAGAGGAGATGTGTAGTTATTGCCTACTTCGTTGTTGCCAAGCTCAGGGCCGGAAACTTCATAAGTTATCTTATGCAACTATCCTACTAACTCTCTGAGACAGATATCACTATCCCCGGGTGACTGAAAGAAGCACTGTGGACACAGAATCAATAGGTTTCTGAAAATATATGTGGGAGAAAGAAAGCAAATTTTCACAACTAAATTTTCTCACTGAATGAGATTATATCTATCTTTTTTCTTCTTCTTCTTTTAAATTTGAATTTTAGATTTTAAGTTCCAGGGTACATGTGCAGGATGTGCAGGTTTGTTATATGGGTAAATGTGTGCCATGGTGGTTTGCTGCACCTATCAACCCATCACCTAGGTATTGAGCCCAGAATGCATTAGCTGTTTTTCCTAATGCTTGCCGTCCTCTCTGGAGCCCTCTGTCCCTGACAGGCCCCCATGTTCCCTTATTGTGTCCATGTGTTCTCATTGTTCAGCTCCCACTTATAAGTGAGAACATGTGATGTTTGGTATTTTATTCCTCCATTAGTTTCCTGATGATTATAGCTTCCAGCTCCATCCGTGGCCCTGCAAAGGATATAATCTCATTCCTTTTTATGGCTGCATAGTATTTCATGGTGTATATGTGGGCATTTGGATTGATTTCATGTCTTTGCTATTGTGAACAGTGCTGCAGTGAACATACAAGTGCATGTATCTTTATAATAAAATGATTTATATTTCTTTGGGTATGTACCAGTAACAGGATTGCTGGGTCAAATGTTATTTTGGTCTCTAGGTCTTTAAGGAATTTCCACACCATCTTCCACAATAGTTTAACTAATTTAAATTACCATCAACAGTGTACAAAGATTCCTATTTCTCTGCAATATCACCAGTAACTCTTGTTTCTTGACTTTTTAATAACTGCCATTCTGACTGGTGTAAGATGACATCTCATTGTGGTTATGATTTGCATTTCTCTAATTATCAGTGATATTGAGCATTTTTTCATATGTTTGTTGACCACACGAATATCTTCTTAAGAAATGTCTATTCATTTTCTTTGCCCACTTTTTAATGGGGTTGTTTGTTTATTGCTTGTAAATCTGTGTGAGTCTTTTTGATTCTGAATATTAGACTTTTGTCATATGGATAGATTGCAAAAATTTTCTCCCACTCTGTAGGCTACCTGTTTGCCCTGGTGATAGTTGCTTTTGCTGTGCAAAAGCTCTTTAGTTTAATTACATCCCATTTGTCAACCTTGCCTTTGTCACAATTGCTTCTGGAGATTTCAGTTATGAACACTTTGCCCATGTCTATGTCCTGAATGGTATTACCTAGATTTTCTTCTAGGGTTTTAATAGTTTTGGGTTTTGCATTTAAGTCTTTAATTCATCTTAATTTTTATATAATATGTAAGGAAGTGGTCTTGTTTCAATTTTCTTCATGTGGCTAGCCAGTTTTCCCAGGGCCATTTATTAAATAGCGAATCCTTTCCCCATTACTTGTTTTTGTTAGGCTTGTCTAAGAACAGATGGTTGTAGATGTGCAGCCTTATTTCTGAGTTCTCTATTTGGTTCCATTTTCTATTTATCTGTTTTTGTACCAATACCATGCTTTTGGTTACTGTAGCCTTGTAGTGTATTTGAAATCAGGTAGCATAATGCCTCCAGCTTTGTTCTGGAGAATTGTCTTGGCTACATAAGCTCTTTTTTGGTTCCATATACATTTAAAAATGACTTATTCTAATTCTGTGAAGAATTTCTATGGTAGTTTAATGGGAATAGCATTTAATCTATAAATTACTTTGTGCATTATGGCCATTTTCACAATATCGATTCTTTCTCTCCATGAGCATGGAATGTTTTCCTATTTGTTTGTGTCCTCTCTGATTTCCTTGAGCAGTAGTTTGTAGTTATTCTTGAAGAGGTCCTTTACTTCTCTTGTTAGCTGTATTCCTAGGTGTTTTTATTCTCTTTGTAGCAATTATGAATAGGAGTTCATTCATGATTTGGCTCTTAACTTGTCTGTCGTTGGTGTATAGGAATGCTTGTGACTGAACATTGATTTCTGTATCCTGAGACATTGTTGAGGTTGCTTAATGGACACTGTTCCAGAATCTCTGAGACACAGCTAAAGTAATGTTAATACAGAAATTTATAGCACTAAATGCCCATATCGGAAAGCCAGAAAAATCTCAAACTGACATGCTAACATCGCGATTAAAAGAACTAGAGAACCAAGAGCAAGCAAACCTCAAAGTTCACAGAAGACAAGAAATGACTAAGCTCAGAGTGGAACTGAAGGAGAGAGAGATACAAAATACTCTTTAAAAAAATCAGTGAATCCAGGACCTGGTGTTTTGAAAAAATTGATAAAATAGATATACCACTAGCTAGGCTAATAAAGAAAAGAGAAGAATCAAATAGACACAATAAAAAAATAATAAAGAGGATATCAACAGTGACCCCCCAGAAATACAAAAAACCATCACTGAATACTGTAAACACCTCTATGCAAATAAAATAGAAAGTCTAGAAGAAATTGATAAATTCCTGGGTACTAACACCCTCCCAAGACTGAACCAGGAAGAAGTTGAATCCCTAAATAGACCAATAACAAGTTCTGAAATTGAGGAAGTAATAAATAGCCTAACAACCAAAAAAAGCCTAGGACCCAGTGGATTTACAGCTGAATTCTATCACTGATACAAGGAGGAGCCCTTAACCATTTCTTCTGAAATTATTCCAAACAGTTATAAAGGAGGGATTCCTCTCTAACTCATTTTTTTTGAGGCCAGCATCATCCTGACACCAAAATGTGGCAGAGATACAACAAAAGAAGAAAACTTCAGGCCAATATCCCTGACGAATATTGATGCAAAAATTCTCAATAAAATATTGGCAAACCGGAGAGGCGCAGTGGTTCACACCTGTAATTCCAGCATTTTGGGAGGCCAAGGTGGGCAGATCACAAGGTAAGGAGTTCAAGACCAGCCTTGCCAACATAGTGAAACTCCATCTCTACTAAAAATACAAAAATGTTCTGGGTGTGGTGGCAGGTACCTGTAATTCCAGCTACTCAGGAGGCTGAGGCAGGAGAATCATTTGAACCCAGGAGGCAGAGATTGCAGTGAGCTGAAATTGTGACATTGTACTCCAGCCTGGGCAACAAGGTGAGACTCTGTCAAAAAAGGAAAAAAAAAGCATATCCACTGTAATCAAGTTGGCTTTATCCTTGGGATACAAGGCTGGTTAAACACACAAGTCAATAAATGTAATACATCATGTAAACAGAACTAAACACAGAAAGCACGTGATTATCTCAATAAATGCAGAAAAGATCCTTGATAGAATTCAACATTCCTTCATATTAAAAACTCTCAATAACTATGTATTGGAGAAATATAGCTCAAATAATGAGTCATTTATGGCAAACCTATAGCCAATGTCATACTAAATGGACAAAAGCTGAAAGCATTCCCCTTGAAAACTGGCACAAGTCTGGGATGCCCTCTCTTACCATTCCTATTCAACATAGTATTGGAAGTTCTGGCCAGATATATATATTATATATCAGTAGGGTGTGGTGACCTACTGAGACACCAGCAGGGGCAAATAAGGAAGCTCTTGCATTACCCATCCCTCAACCTCAGGTAATATAGCCTGTGGCTCCAAAACAGACCTCTTCCTTCTCCTTGAAGAGAGGAAAGGGAAGAGTAAGGAGGAATCTGTCTTGCATCTTGGAGACCAGTCAGCTACAGGAAGACAGAGCACCAGTCAAGTTTATTAGGCCCTCATTCCAAGTTCTAGCTCCCAGATATTTTCAGACACATTCTAGGCTGGAAGGGAACCCACTTCCTTGAAAAAAAGAACTCAATCATGGCAAAATCCATCACGGACTAAAGAGTGATGGATTTTGACTGAAGATACCTTGTACACTGAAGAATCAGTACTGATACCCAGATAGTATACCATGGACCATTGGTGGGACTCAGATTTACTGGCTTCAGTTAAGAACCAGCACATTTTGATTCACTGTAGTGGACACAGTGAGAGACTCTTGCTTCAGAAAACAGGAGGGAAAAGTAAAGCAGACTTTGCCTCGCACCTTAGATACCAGCTCAGTCACAGTGGGGTAGAGCGCCAGGTGGGCAGTTGGGGTCCTTACTCCAGATCTTGGCTCTGGGACAGCATTCCTGGACCTGTCCTGAATCAGACAAGAAAAAAAAACTCATTAAAAAGTTGGGAAAGAATATGAACAGACACTTCTCAAACAAAGAAATTTATGTGGCCAACAAATATATGAAAAAAAAGCTCATCATCACTGGTCATTAGAGAATCGCAAATCAAAATCACAATGAGATACCATCTCATGCCAGTTAGAATGGTAATCATTAAAAAGTCAGAAAACAACAGATGCCAGAGAGGATGTGGAGAAATAGGAATGCATTTACACACTTGGTGGGAGTGTAAATTAGTTCAACCATTGTGGAAGACAGTGTGGCTATTCCTCAAGGATCTAGAACCAGAAGTACCATTTGACCCAGCAATCCCATTACTGGATATATACCAAAAGGATTACAAATCATTCTATTATAAAGACACATGCACACAAGTATGTTTATTACTGCACTATTCACAATAGCGAAGACTTGCAACCAACCCAAGTGGTCATCAATGATAGACTGAATAAAAAAAATGTGGCACATATACACCATGGAATATTATGCAGCCATAAAAAAGGATAAGTTAATGTCCTTTGCAGGGACATGGGTGAAGTTGGAAACTATCATTCTCAGCAAACTAACACAGGAACAGTAAACCAAACACTGCATGTCTCACTCATAAGTTGGAGTTGAACAATGAGAACACATGGACACAAGGAAGGGAACATCACACTCTGGAGCCTGTCAGGGGGGTGGGGAGCTAGAGGAGGAATAGCATTAGGAGACATGCCTGATATAGATGATGAGTTATGGCTGCCTCAAACCACCATGGCACATGTATACCCATGTAACAAACCTGCATGCTCTGCACATGTATCCCAGACCTTAAAGTATAATTTTTTTAAAAAAGCAGAAAAAGACACATCAAATAAAGAAAACTACAGGCTAATATCCCCGATGAATATTAATGCAAAAATTCTCAATAATATGCTAGCAAACTAAATCAAATAATACGTTACAAAGATCATCCATCATGATCAAGTGGGATTTACCCCAGAGATGCAAGGATGGTTCAAAATATGCAAATAAATTAATGTGATACATCATATCAAAAGAATTAATGTCAAAAACCTTATGATCATGTCAGTTGATGCTGAAAAAGCGTTTGATAAAATTCAACATCCCTTCATGATAAAAACCCTAACAAAATTGGGGTTAGAAGAAATATATCTCAATATAATAAAAGCCATATGAGACAGACCCAGAGCTAGTGTCAAACTGAGTGGAGAAAAAAACTGAAAGATTTTCCTCTAATATTGGGAATGTTACAAAGATGCTCCCTTTAGCCATTGTTATTCAGCATAGTACTGAAAGTACTAGCTAGAGAAATCAAACCTGAGAAAGAAATAAAGTGGCATTCGAATTAAAGAGGAAGAAGTCAAGTCATCCTATTTACAGGTATACGATCTTATATTTGGAAAAACCTAAAGTCTCCACTAAAAAAACTATTTGAATTGATAAATAAATACAGTCAAGTTTCAGAATAAAAAAAATCAACATTAAAAATCACTAATATTTCTATATGCTAAGAGCAAACAACCTGAAAAAGAACTTGAGAACGTAATCTCATTTATAACAGCTACAAATAAAATTAAAAACCTAAGAATTAACCAAAGAAGTTAAAGATCTCTACAATAAAAACCATCAAGAACTGATGCAAGAACTTGAAGAGGACAACGAAAAACTGTAAGATATTCTAGGTTCACAGATTGGCTGGATCAATATTGTTAAGATGTCCATACTCTTAAAGCAATCTACAGATTCAATGCAAGACTAGCAAAATACCAATGATATTTTTTGCAAAAATAGAAAAAAAATCCCAAGATTTATAAAGAATCACTGAGATCTAGAAGAGCCAAGCTATTTTAAGCAAAAATAACAAAACTGGAAGCATCACATTACCTGTCTTCAAATTGGGCTGCAGACTCATAGTATCCAAAACAGCATGGCATAGGCATAGAAATAGACACATAAAACAGAGGAATGGAATAGAGAATCCGTGAATAAATCTACCCATCTACAGTGAAGTCATTTTGGATAGAAGTGCCAAGAACGTACGTTGGGGAAAGAACAATCTCTTCAATAAATGACACTGGGAAAACTGGATATTCATATGCAGAAGAAATAAACTAAATCCCTGTCTCTTGCCATATACAAAAATGGAATCAAAATGGATTCAATACTTGAGTCTAAGATCTTAACTATGAAACTATGACAAGAAAACTTTGGGGAATTCTCCATGACATTGGACTGGGGTAAGATTGCTTGAGCCATACCCCACAACTACAGGCAACCAAAGCAAAAATGGACAAATGGGATCACATCAAGTTAAAAAGCTTCCACACAGCAAAAGAAACAATCAACAGAGTGAAGAGACAACCCACAAATGAGAGAAAATATTTGCAAACTACCCCTCTGACAAGGAATTAATAACCAGAATATACAAGGACCTCAAATAACTCAATAGAAAAAAATCTAATAATTCGATTATTTAAAAAATGGGCAAAAGATTCATTAGCCATTTCTCAAAAGAACAGATACAAATGGAAAACAGGTATATGAAAAGATGGTCAACATTATTGATCACCAGAGAAATGCAAATTAACAGTACAACGAGATATCATTTCACCCAGTTAAAATGACTTTTATCCAAAAAGAAGGCAATAACAAATGCTGGTGAAAATGTGGATAAAACAGAACCATTGTACACTGTTGATAGGAATGTAAATTAGTTTAACCATTGTAGAGAACAGTTTGGAGGTTCCTCAAAGAACTAAAAGTAGAGCTACTATATGATCCAGCAGTCTCACTCCTAAGGATATACCTAAAAGAAAGGAAATCAGCACATTGAAGAGATATATTCACTCTCCTGTGTATTGCAGTAGTATTCACTACAGGCAAAATTTCGATGCCATGTAAGTGTTCATTAACAAATTGCAAAGAAAGTATGGTACATATACACAGTGGATTACCATTCAGCCACCGAGAACCTGTGGCTCATTCAGAATGAAGGAACCTCATTCTGAATGAGAACCTGTAAGTTGCAACAACATGAATGGAACTTGAGGTGATTTTGTTAAGTGACATGAGCCATGCGCAGAAAGACAAACTTCACATTTTTTCATTTATTTGTGGGAGCTAATCATTTCAATAATTGAACTCACAGAGACAGTGAGGACAAGAATGGTTATGAGAGACTGGGAAGGGCAGTGAGTGGAAGTGGGGGAGAAGTTGGGATAGATAATTGATACAAAACATAGAAGGAATGAATAAGACCTAGTATTTGCTGGCACAGCAGGGCGACTGTAGTAAAAAATGATTTAATCAGACATTTTTTTTCAAATAACAAAATGTGCAAAACTGGATTGTTTGTAACACACACACACAAAATGTTTGAAGTGATGGATACCCCATTTACCCTTAAGTAATTATTATATATTGCAAGCCTGAATAAATATATCTCATGTAACCAAAAAATACATACATCTATTATGTACTCACAAAAATTCAAATAAGAATTTTCTATAAAAGAGTGATATGAACTAGCTTTATTTTTGAACGCTCACTCTGGCTACAAGATGAAAGGTCAATTGGCTGATGAAGTGGGGAAAAAGGGACATACTGAAGGTAAGGTTATGTTATTTTGATATTTCACTATTTCATGCTAATGAGAACAAAATTCTGCTTGAACTCGGTATTAGATAGTTCATGCAAAATAGGAAATAGGTTTTAGAACAATTAACAATTCAGAAAGAATGATCAAATAGATTTGGCAATTAATTGTATCTGGTGGGTGAGGGATAAAATTCAATCGGAAATGGAAAACTGGAAGGCTGGGTGTACAGTGATGCTTTTTACAAAGCTATGAGATGTGGGGAAATAAGAAAATACGGAAGAAAAAATTATAAATCTTCTCAAAAATAGCCTATTACATAGTAATATTTTTGCGATCTTGGGCTGGGAATATGCAATGTCTGACTGGAAATACATAGCAAGAAGTTAGATTGCTCCTGGGGAAATCAAGGCTATAGATCTCGTATTCAATATCTACCTCCAGTATCTCTCTCAGTATCTACATGTGTGTCTCAAGTGCATATTGGAAATGGGTTCGGAAAAAGAGTAGGGAATGATCTCTTAGGAAACAAAACATTTAAAGTAAGAAGAGTGGTAGGCTGTGGGAATAGAATGCAAGAAATCACCAGTTTAAATGGTTAGGTGGTTAGGCAAAAGTGATGTTCAGGAGAGAACTTATAAGTAGAGATCAGGTGTTAATAAGATAACTGGTCTCGGCCGGGCGTGGTGGCTCACACCTGTAATCCCAGCACGTTCGGAGGCCGAGGTGGGCAGATCGCGAGGTCAAGAGATTGAGACCATCCTGGCCATCGAGACGGTGAAACCCCGTCTCTACTAAAAATACACACACACAAAAAGAAAGAAATTAGCTGGGCGTGGTGGCGCGCGCCTGTGGTCCCAGCTACTAGGGAGGCTGAGGTGGAAGAATTGCTTGAACCCAGGAGGCAGAGGTTGCAGTGAAACAAGATTGTGCCACTGCACTCTAGCCTGGTGACAGAGCAAGACTCTGTCTCCAAAAAAAAAGATAACTGGTTTCACAGAGGGGAACTAGGAATTAAGAAAGCCAAAGGGCGTATGCGTTCACCCAGTGAAATGTATTACTATCGGTCTTTATTCCAGGAATATAAAAGTTTAAATACATATTTTGATGGTTTATCCTTGCCAGGACAATTTCAGTCTGTTTGGCACAAAAGCCAAACAGCTGTGAGTCACATGGTAAATGGAAAATGCGGAAGTGGGGACAAAGAGTGCAGACTATCCTTTCATGAAAAGAGGGCAAAAAGATTGTAACTACGAAGAGACACAAAGCCAAGGTAGCCACATTTAGGATAGCAGAGAAATGAGAATGCTTAGGAGAAAAAAAAAAAAAAAAAACAATAGAATGAGGAAGTTTAAATGTTGGTGTGATAGTAGTGAAAGAGAGAGTAAGATTAGAGGGGACAAGAGGAGTGGAGTTTCAGAGACAGCAGGACAGGTAGAATGAGGAGGAGAGATATCTTACCTTTGAGAAAAAAGAAGGCACAATAATAGCCTGTAGCTCTAGCTAATCGAGAGGCTAGTGGACAGTATCATTTGATTCCTGGAAATCAAGGCCACCCCGAATAACATAGAAAGATCTTCATCTCTCTCTTTAAAAGGAAAGACATATAAACACAATGTTCAGTTCCACTCCTGCCACTTAGAATTGTGACATTAGACAATTTAACAAATCAAATTTCTAATACTATCTCACCAGATAGGGCAAGTAGTTTAAATAAGGCAAGTAACGCACAGGATTTAAAGTTTATTAATATTAATATTGGATTATAAGTGAACATGAACAGGTAGAGGGGTGTGTGTGTGAGAGAGATGAGGGAAAAGGGAAGCTAAGGAAAACCATACCTACTTCCACACATTTCTTGATGCAGTCCTTGAGATCTTCTTTCCCTTTGCTCTTCCTTCTGTCCATATTCCATGGCATAGAATGGGGGTGGGAGATAGACAAAACATGTGTTTCTAGAAATTTCGAAGTTCAATTCAAAATTTGCTGATAATCTAGTTTGTTCAAGGCATTCCACCAAAGGAGAGTATTTTTTAAAAAGATGATTAAGCAGAGACCCAGTCCAAAGGAGCTCATGGTCTTCAGGGCAGAGAGGTAAACATATAAATACCTAAAGTGTAAATACATAGTCACTTAAGTTGCATCCTTTTTCTCTTTTACAGTAATGTAGAACTCAGCTATTTTAAAACACTAATGAGATCTTCGGAGCTCTTGAAATGTCATTTGCTGTGTAGATACACCTGACATACATTAAAGAAGTAACCTAAGAGGTTTGTGAGATCAGAGGAAGTGTGACTTTCCAGCCTGAGATGGGGTGACGGAAGTCACTGAAATGATTTATTGATAAGTGGTAATATGCAATTGTGGTTCAAAGAAGGGCAGAGTCAGCTCCTAATGAGAAAAAATTTCATTCCAAGGGTATCCTGCATTTTTTTATTTATTTCAGAGATAAAAATAGGGTGTAGGCAGTGAGAATTGGTTTCCTTGAAACAAGAACTTTTATAAAGTGAAAAGCTTGAAATTAGATCATACATCAGCATGAATAAGATAGCTTAGCATGATCTCCACTTTCAACTTTGGTGTCTTGGTAATATGCCTGGTCTTGGCAGAGTTATTTGTGCAGAAATAAAGATTGCCTTTTTTACATAGTGTTCTCTCCTTCTTGGACCTGTGAAAAAACAGGTTCTTCATTTGCAACTCTAAGATTTTCAGATCAGTAAACAGTATGACTATGCACTAAGCTCTGCAGCTCAGTTGTGAAATAGGCAGGAAAAATATTTATGTTTGTAAGATGAATCTCTGATTTAATATGTTGTTAGAGTTGATATGGTTTATTTCCAAATAATTTTTTAATGTAGAATTTATTTAAATTTTACTGAATTTATGCCTGGAAAATGCCCAAATGTGCTAGCTAAACAGTTTGAATTTTAAAGCTTTTTGTTAAAAATAAAATGTTATTTAAAGTAGAATCTATGATTTTCAGTGAATTATGCAATAAAATACTCAAAACAATAGAAGGCACAGAGTCAAAAGATTAAAATTTATAATAAAAAGTATAGAAATGTGGCCAGGTGTGGTGGCTCATGACTGTGATCTTAGCACTTTGGGAGGCTGAGGTGGGCGGATCACCTGAGGTCAGGAGTTCAAGACCAGCCTGACCAATATGATGAAACCCTGTCTTTATTAAAAATACAAATATTAGCTGGGCATGGTGACATGAACCTGTAATCCCAGCTACTCGGGAGACTGAGACAAGAGAATAGCTTGAACCTGAGAGGTGGAGGTTGCAGTGAGCCGAGACTGTGCCATTACAGTCCAGCCTGGGCAACAAGAGCAAAACTCTGTCTCAAAAAATATATATAGAGAGAGATGTAAAACATTTACAGAAAATTACATATATATCATTTATAATTTGTTTTTAAAGATTTTCAACTCAGCATTGCTGTTAATCCATGAGAATTCTATTTTCTGGAAAGAAAGGTGTTCAATGGGAAGCATCCTTCACATCCAAACGCCTCTTCGGCGTCTACCGAATGTCATCCAGCTACAAACCAGAGAAAGGTTGAGAGTAATAGCAATTTCTCCATCTTCAACAGGACAAGCCAGTTGGACTTGGAGAAATACCTCACCACTCACTTTAATCAGTTTACAGGGATAACCAAAGTATCAAGCATGATGTCTTGTCAAAAATAAAAGAGGTTTTGATGTAATATAGCAGGAAAAGGGAAGAGTGGCAACCCAAGATCACGTAGTATACGGGGTCAGATACATATGTAGAGATGTTTAGAGACTGAGGGAAAGTTTAATTCTACTTTATAATCTTTTTCACATTTTCTCTTCCCTACTTTTGTTTATTTGTAATTCCTTTTTTAAAAAAATCTCTTCCTATCGCTTATGAGCAAAAATATTTGTAATTATTCTTACATTATCCAGGAGTTTTTTTTGTTGATGTTGTTTGTTTTTTTGGCTGATTTTAAAGATGTATATGTAGGTCAAACTCCAGATCCTCCTGCAACAAAATCATTGCTTTTATTTCATTTTAGAGCAAGTTGAAATTAACTCAACTGGCCTAAATCAATTTGGACTGTACTTAAGACCTGCGGATTAAGTGCATCTTTTTCCGAAATAATCCCAGGTAATAATCCCACCACAAGTAATGGACATAAAAATCATTCTATGTCTTAATCTCATTACTCTGTATCTCAATATGTTCAAATTCACATAGGACCTATAAATAAATATCATGAAAGAATACTTATAGAGACCGGCTGCTGTGCTGAGTACAGTTTATAATGTTATATCTAAAGGGGCTTTTCCAACAATTTCAAGTATAAGTTCAAATGAGAAAAATTACACATTATTTCCTATTTTCTATTGATATTTCTTATCCCTAAGAAAATGGTAGTAACAAGTGGCTATGGAAATTTTTGTGACTGTGTGTGTTTATGCATGCATGTACATATGTGTTGAAAAGCAGCATGGATTTTATTGATCCAGCATGAAGTCTTAAAAGAGAGGAGACTATGCACGTTTGTTCAAATAACTCTGTCTGTCGATACTTTTCATACAAGTAGTGAAATAAATCATAATAACTACTTATCACCGATTATTACTTAAAGTCATGTCTTTTTGTTTCTGTGTACTACTGCTAGTTCATTTCCTAGAGAAATTTGAATAGCTAAGACTTTTATGTCAGGGTCACTTTCTATTAGATAATGTTAACACAGAAATGTTTCTTCTTCTTGTGACAGAATATTACAAAGAGGATCACATGCTAAAGGAAAACAATCCTTCTTCACAATTAAAATTTAAATCAATCTACAAACCAAGCAAATGCTGGTGTGTTTTTCTAACATTCTCTATGGTAGTCAATACAAGGATCAGAAAAGTAGTATGACTTTTAAATTAACAAAAGTATTAAAACAGTAATTCTAAGATGCAATCCGTAATACATTGGGAATTTTGGTACCAGAGCCAGTTTCTAAAGATAGGGAAAAATCAGATAAAAAATGGCAAAAAATTACAAACTAGAAAGGGCTGATTTACACACACACACACACACACAATTCTCAACCACAGACCCAAGAACAGCAAGCTATTTCAAGTTATATGTGTATATTCTCACTCCATCCCTTTAAAATATTCTTTCTTATCTGTATCTCAACTTCTTCCTTGCCTCATTTTTCTTCAGATTATAATATATTTATATTTCTATACCTGGTACAGATTATGTTAGCATATTCATCTGGAATTCTATGAGTGTAGCCGCATGACCACAAATACTTGACAGTAAATAGGGGGAGCGGTACTTCATGAAGGTAGCAGTTACTGTTCAATGAGAAGACCAAGGAGGACTGCGATGGTAGAAGCTAGAAGACTTGGGTAGGATTTCCATGGCTAACACATGGCACCTTAGCTATGCTTGCTTGAGTCCACTTTTCTTCTCATTTCAACATCAAGTAGTTGAAACAGGCTTAAACCAGTTTTTCTGTTCTGGCTGCTGAGCCAAAAGGACAGGAAATCATTAAAGGGAAAACATTTCTAGCAAAGGTCACCTTAATAGAAAATTACATCAATCACTTTGAAGAAAAAAAGTACATTTCAATTGATGTCATCCGTCCATCGGATAACATCTGTTTTAGTTTCTGACTTGAGTTTTTAAAAGTTATTCTAACTTTTGAAACAAGTACATTAAAAATTAACCATCCCTTCAACAGCGATTTCAATCATTTGAAAGGGAAGAGATGGTTATAAGCTATTTCATGTCAGAAGCTAAATGGTTACCTACTTAGCAGGGGAAGAGAATTTTTTTAAATGTACTCCCAATGGAATGCTAAAAGGAGCAAACCTTTCTGAGCAAGAAGATCAAATGTTTACTTCTTAAGCATACTCTCTTCCGTGGTTGAAATTTGGTAATACGCATCTTAAGGATATTGAAATATGTTTCTTTCTGTATGTCTTCCATCTGCTTTCTAAAAATATCTTATTTACTTTGGTTATGTGTATGTGTTAGAAAGAAAAAAAGAGAGAGCAGGAGGAAAGGAAAAGGGGAGGAAGGGAGGGCGTGAGTGGGAGGGGAAGAGGAGGAGAAAATAGAAAAGAGGAAGGGGGAGAGAAAATTTACAAAAAGTCTAGTAAATGACAAGTACAAATGCTGCAGCTGTTTCTGGTTTTCCTCAACCCTGTGAGAAGGGCTTTCGTGATTTGTTGACCTGAAATGCCCATGCTTCAAGCCAGACCCTTTTCCCCTTTTGTTCCCACTAATGTTTCTGACCTATACAATGGCTGAAATGTTTTCTCATCATATCTTATTTTAAAAGTAAGTGGAATATATAAGACTTATATTAAACTATAGGTTCATGATGCAGGCAAATATCTAGACATGATTCTACTTGAATTATCAGGCTTAAGAGGCCTGGGTGTCCCTGGCTCCCAGGCTACACACATATTCCTGGTCTCTGATCCTTTCTTTCCCTTACAGGTAACTGTAGCAGTCTATGCACCAAAACTGGGAAAGAACTTGTTTAAACTCTAAGAACATCTATATGCTCCATTGCCATGCTTCTTATAATGTGCGATCCTCAGACTAGCAGTCCCAGCCTGGGAAGACTCAGGCTTCATCTCAGACCTACCAAGTTACCAACTCTAGAAGTGGAGCCCAGCAACCTGTGCATGATCAAGTTCGTCAGTCGATTTGGATGCAAACTAAGGTCTGAGAATCACTGCCCTATTTGAATCAGGTACAGGATAATTGCCACGTTTTTCTTCTCTACCCAATAGCCCTGAGCCCCTGTACCTGAAATAAATGAGTTATTTGACAAACTGTGCTAGAAGAAATGAACAGAGGTTCTAGGACTTAATTAAAAGTTTTATTCCATTGACATAGGCTGCTTGTTTTCCAAGGCCAAGTTCAGGGAAATCAGCAAGCCAGTGGCCATCAGAGGCCTATCAGACCCCTATCAGACATGAAAGGATTTACTCCATGGAGTAAGTCTGTCTTTTACAGTGATATGGAAATATATGATCATCTGGCAGGAGAGAAATTGAGCTGAGTAGGCCTTTTGATCACAATACTTAACATGATTTCTTCACAGCCTTACTAAGTAAGCCGCATTCAGTAAAGAAGAGTAAAATAAGGAAACTTGAAAAGTGTTTCCCCAAGGATAGCCTGACTCTTCATATTCTCACCACAATGATTTTGTCTGTCAAAACATTGACACAGAGAGATTAAGCCAGAAAAGATGAGTTCATATTTCTATTATCATAGGGAGATGAAGGCAACTGGTAATAACCACAACCTCTTAGAATTTGTTAGTTACTAATCTCCTCAATTGGAGCAGATTTCTGATAATTTCTCCTTTCTCTGTAAACTAATATATTTTTCATTGCAAGTCCCATTTTCACTCCATTTTAGTCATGGAGTCCCTTGCATACAAGAGCCTGTCATTTTATCTGTTATTAGAAATCTTACTCAAAATATCTTCCCTTTAATATTTGTGTTATTTCTCTTCTCTAGATATTTATGCTTTAGCTAGCTTACCTAAATGTTTTCTCTTTTGCTGTTATTTTAGGCTAAAAGGCCAACATGTCAAGAAGTCTCAGCAGAATAATCACCAAAAGAAAAACTGTTGTTTCAGTAATGTTTTATATTATAAAAGGATACGAAATGCTATTGATAATCTCAAAGCCAAAGAATTCGTGAAATAGATGCTATGGTGCGACCATACTGGTTTATCTAGGGATTTAAAAGCATATGTTTCAGGACGCTGAAATGAGCAACATCAATCCCCAGACTAACTTCTGTTTTTGAAATGTATTTACCAGAATTTGGAAGACAACAAAATATTTGAATTCCAAACAAGTGGAAATTCCATTTTGGGGACTAAAGGAGATGCAGAGCCTTGGCTTCCTTTTCTCTTGGGATCTAACCTAACACCACCTTATTTCTACCGCTAAAAAGGGAGGGAAGGATGAGGACTAAACCATGCCTTTGTTGTTGAATTCTTTTCGACTAGCAGATATCTCAGAACTTTACAAAGATAGGTCTTCCCACGTCTCTGAACCTGATGCGCAAATATCCATTTTCATTGGCATCATGGTGAGAACATTGAGCATCAAGGTAATCCACTTACCAGGTCACTCCCAAAGCTCCTAAAATCCAAAAATAAATAGCAGAGATAATAAGTTATGTGTATGAATGTTGGACAAATCTCCTTTCTACCACTAAATAAGTAGCTGTGGACTTTAACCAAGGTAGACTGGGGAGTTCCTGCACCATCAGTGTAACCATACCAGGTTAATTTCCCAATACATGGTAGGTCAATATACTGAGACACAGAGTGGCAGCAGATAAAGAGGTTAAGAGGAAACCACTAATCTGCCTCCCTGAGGAGTTTGGGGTTAGGAAATTGAAGAGGTTTGGACAGGTAGTTGGCAAAGGTGTAGAGACCAATGATTGGTCAAAGAGTGAAGTCATGGAACCGGGAGATGAAGAAACTGCATTCTTATGCTGATTTGGTTCACTGTGGGTGGCCTTCAAACTGGTTGGCAGCAGCCGTTCCACTGGAATTGGGGATTTGCAAAACATGTTAATAATTCTTAAATAAAAGCCTTGTGATTCTAGCAGCAGATATCCTATCAATAGGAACGAGGGAACTGCAAATGCTCGGTACCTAGTGCTACATAACTTTCGGTTAAGAAACAACCGTAGGGAAATTGGCCAAAGTGCATCCTGTTGAATGCTTTCTTGTAACTATATTTCTGTCTAGAACCCAGAATGCAATTCTTTTTAACCTGTGAAGATGGTTTTACTGTATTTCTCCAACTGTTGACTTATGTATATGTGAGCTATAGCCATGGTCTGGCATCAGGTGAGCGCTATTTCCAACCTTGAGCAATATGTCATAAATATTGGATTATGTGTCCTTTAACAATTTAGGGAGCTCTGTTTTCTGGAAACGAGTCTTATTAAAAACATCTTAGTGTACCAGTAATGTCAAAACAACTGCCAGAATAACTCAGTATTCTCTCTTTATCAAAGGATAGTGCTGCCCATCTAACCCACGGGAAGATCTTAGCAAATTTCCCAGCATAACTTTTTGAAATGTAAGGAGACACTCTCTCCAGTGGGAATTCCCATAATTCTAGTACAGATGGTATATGCTTTTCTCTCCTCTATACCCATCCACCAGTGCCTTTGGGGAACCAAGATAGCATGAGAAAACAGCTATCAGCTGAACATTAGTCTACTTAATTTGACATTATATAAAAGATTAAATTACCTAAAACAGAATCTTTGATTCTATAGGGAAATTCAATGTCCTTACCACTTTTGAGCAACTAAGCATTAGAATTTAAAATACAGTGTTCCAACAAAAAACCCTTCACTTACTTTGAAATTCTACTGAGAAACATCTACATATATAAATAAGTAAGCATTTTTAATAAGTTTAGTTTGGAAAGAGGCTATATCCCTTGCTTTCCTTCTTTTCTTAGTTTCTTCATCTTGTGTTCTAGCTCCTAAGAACCACATTTAGATAAGGAAATTCATGAGAACGGACGTTTTAAGTGTTGCCATGTTCTCACTTAGAAAGAAATTGAAAGTTAAATCGTTATTTTTACTAAAAGAGCCTAGGATGGTTGGATAACATTTTGAGATATTATTTTTGTTCTGTCCTGTATTATTTCCTTTTTCCCCCTGTAGCAGTCAGCTGGCTCTGTTCCACATTGTCTTAGGGTACGTGTGTGATAAGTCAGAAGGTTAAAGTGGCATTACAGAGTTCTTAGCTTTTGTTTCTAAAAATTTGAAACCAGAGTAAAAATAATCTATGGAAGATGGCTGTGATTAAAAGTGGACCCCAGAGTCAGCAAGTCTCCATTCAAAGTCTCACTTTGCCGTTTAAGAGCTGTGTGACCTTGAGAAAATTATTTAACTCTCTTCCTCCATGTCTCATCTGCTAAACAGAAATAATGCTAATATTTCTTTCTTAAAAGTGTTTTAATATTCAGTGAGATACTATATGTAAAGTGATCGAACCATGATTTAAAACTGTGATGATAATAACTGACATTTATTGAGTGCTTACTATGAGTCAAACAGTGTTCTAAGATACATAGTAAATCATGTAACACACACAGGCACTCTTTGCTATAGATATTACACCACCACCACCACCACCACCACCATCATCAACCTTTAACAGTTGAGGAAATAATGACATACTACAGTTTATTTGCTGTGGCTTTGACAAAGTTGACTGTGATTGGATGTCTCCATTCCATTCTGCAGTTTGGATTCAGGATATCTCCAAGTGCTTATTCTCCTTGGAACAGTTGCTACCTAAATCCTATGCTTCTCATGGTGAATCATAAGAATACAAAAGGAAAAGTCATTTAAAGTCTCTGCTTGTGTTCCACCCATCATCAAGACAAATATCAAAGAGTGAAAAAGTAAACTCTGATCACCATCAAGACAAACAAGAGTGGGAATAAATAATGCTAATGAGGAAAAGAGTATGACAATTGAAACAGTAATCTAACCTACAGTAATATCATAGTCTATTAGAGAAATTAGATATGCAAAGAGGTGATTTAAGGTGAAGGTTAGAGTTTCACATATAAGGTGAAGGTTAGAGTATAAAATCACTGAGTCATAGAAAAAATGTAAATAGTTAAAAAAATTTCCTGAAAACCCTTGAGAAAGATACCTCATTAAAGGTTGAGTTTTACGTTAAACCCTATTTCAGTTAGGTTTCCTTCAGTGTTGGGACAGATCATTGTTTTTTGGTTGATCATCACATCAAGCATAAGCCTGTGTGCAGGGGTCATGTTGGATAAACTTAATGTGATGGCAGGATTTCAGTTTCTGAGACACAGATGATTAAGAACAATTTAGAGAACCAGTGTAGAAACTCATGCTCTTTAAGAGCATTTCTTTTGAATGGAACAGGATATGCCTGGGGTCTATAAAATCACCCTCTATTTAAAAATCTCACTTTCTCTGTTTCTCACCAATCGCCATCCATGCACGCTTAGTTGAATTTGTCTTATTAAGTGAATGTTTAATGCAATTCCTAGAGGCATACTGGAAGACGAAATACTACGAACTGTATTACAAATCCATCTTACAACAGAAAAAGCCTATGGATACACAGTGAATGCCTGCGATTATAAGACACTAAGATGGCATACACTACATGGATAAAAATTTGGATGAAACTTAAAAAATTGGTTGAAATTTAAATCGACATATGAGGTAAGGGTATTCCAGGTGGAGAGAACAGTTTGAGCAAATGCACAGAGGCAGGAAAATTAAACAACTGAGACTAATCCCAATTCATAATAAGCTAAAGAATAAAAGTCAAGAATCAATTACCAGGGGGTTATTTTTACTGAAATATGTAATGTCATTCAGAGCTGATATTTACAATGGTAGAATGATGTTAGCAAAGGAATTTGTTTAAACAATCATTAGGCCAAAGTCTCTTTAATTTTCAAAATAACAGTTTTAACAATGATTTAGAAAATTATTTTTTAAATAATACCTCCATTTAATAAATACACTTTGAATCATTGTAAAACCTAGCAATGTGTCATCTGTTCAAATTAAAAATGCATTTATTGAACATCAATAAATTGGCACTGTAGAAAAAAAATCAAGTTTAAAATAACTGAGAAAGCAACTATGACATTAGAATTATAAACTGTAAGCTAATTTTTTTTAAAATTACAATTCCTGTTTCACAGTCAAATAAATATAGAGAGGGCTACTTGCAAATCACTCAAATTGAGACATATAAATAAAAGCCAGTTTATATACATAATTTGTACTTTAATTAAAATGTACATATAACTGCATTTTTCATGTCTTCCAGGTGAATAATATTCCAAAAACTTTAAAAATTACATTTCTTCAAGCATTTTGATGGGTGCCTATCATGGACTATTAAAATATGTATAATTTCTATGAATTTCTATGTGTCCCGACCCAAATCTCAGATTGAATTGTAATTCCCAGTGTTGGAGGTGGGGCCTGGCAGAAGGTGATTCGGTCATGCGGGTTGTTTCTAATGTTATCCCATGACAGACTTCTCATAACATCTGATTGTTAAAGTGTGTAGCACCTCTCTCTTCTCTCTCTCTTACTCTTGCTCTGGCCACATGTAGACTTGCCTCTTTCCTCTTCACCGTCCATCATAATTGCATGTTCCCTGAAGCTTCCCAAGCCAGCATCCTGTATAGGCTGGAGACCTGTGAGCCAATTAAACCTCTTTCCTTTATAAATTATGCTGTTTCAAGTAGTCTTTTATTGCAATGTGAGAATGGACACAGGCTTACTATGTGTATCTTTTTTATGATTAGTAATAATATTTATATAATAAATTTAATTTTTCTAAACTTCAAAATTCTGAAAATAAAACTTGTTTTTATTACTCTCATTGTTTTTATACCTGTAGTAATTATTAATCAGACAGCATAAGATGAACTAAACTCACAGAAACTACATAGTAATGTGTAGTACTATAGGTATTTAGAAAAAATACGTATTTAATTCATGACTTTTTTATTATTAAGTTGCTCCTTTTGAAATTTCAATCTGTATTTGTGATATTCATGTCAAGTCTTTTTGAAAGTCAGCATATTCTAATATGTATCATGTTGCATCTCTGGTATACATAATATCATAGAGGTAGAATGCTCAGCACTTAAAATTTAAAAAAAACATTTGTTGAGATACTAATATGTGGTCAGGCACTGTACTAGGTGCAGGAATACAAGGATGAATAACATAGAATTTAGATTATGCCTTAAAGATGCTTTAATAAGGTGAGTCATAGTATAAAATAAATAATCATAAGGTAATGTCAGCTATGCTAATTAATCAAGATAATTCGAAGGGCTAGGAATAGACAAGCACTGCAGGTCATAGTGTTATATCGAACTCAGCACTGAAAGTCAACACCAGAACAAAAGTATGCCAACTTACAGGGTTTATTGCCGGTGACCACGGAGGACTTACGTCTCTCCAATCCGTGGCCCCATAAAAGTGGGTGACAAGACCTTTTATACCCGTAAAATTACCTTGGGGGTGAGGGGTGGAGATGGGAATGAAAGTTGTCAATCACCTCCCAGGCTAAGACGAGGGTGAGGGGCTTCAGACATTCCAAGGGCCAGTGGATTCAAATCACCTTCTGGGTGGAGAGGTGGGTGAGGGGGTTCCAGACATTTCGAGAGCCAGGGGACTATTTGACATTCTGATTGTTATTTAAGGGGTTCACAGATGCTAAGATTAGCATTCATTTACACATCGTCTGGGTAGGGGTGGGATCCATAGATTTTCAGTTGCTTGGCGCCAGGATGGAATTATCTGGGGGTGCTTACTCTGGGAAACAAAGGCCAGCAATTCTGGCAGATAAGAGAAGGTATGCAGCTTTACCTCTCTTTGCATCCTGCAAATAATCTAGCAGTTTACAAAAGCCAAGGTTAGCAGTCCTTGTGAGGAGAATGGAAACATTTTTGTCTTTTATAAGATGGCAGTATACAGGTTCCAACTTAAGTCAGCTATATCACAATAGAAGATATCACTAAAAAAGATAATATACAAGCTAGATTTTTAAAAATGAACTCACCAGGTTGACAAAAGGTAAGGAAAGATGCAGTTTTCTGGGTTGCTAATAAATCTTATTTTGTAGATTCACTTTAGGCAGAATTCCCTCTCTTCCTCAACCCCAAACACCATTTCTATGGTTCTTTTTTCCCCCCACACAATATCTCAGCTGGAGATGATAAAGTAATATTGTAAAAATCCAGCCATAAAGCAAGGAGGTAGTTCATACAAGATGAGAAACTCATCTGCCCTAGTAAGGTGTGAAGAGTTGCTACATGGAGGATTTTTTTTCTCGATTGAACACGATTAAATCATTGAAGACAAGCATATTTAGTATTATTTATATGTGTTCCTCTCTTGTTTTGGAGTCTCCTCTGTAGTCTCAGATTGGGGTTAATTACTGATGATTTTTCCCTTTGTATTCATAATTTTTCTCTGGCAATTTCACACTGTTATTATTGGAGCTTTCTTTTGTCCTGCTTAATTAAATGCTGAAAAGCTTCCAGTTGATTTCGCAGTAGGCTGAGGTAGCTAGATAATTTGCAATCTAAATAAAGTGTTTAGCATTGACTCAACTCTCAAGACCCACTCCCCTGCAGGCAACGTCTATGACATGATTCTGTTGGTGTTACCTGCAATTAAAAACAAACAGGCAAACTCTGGTTTACAATCCTGCAAACAACAGCTCGATTTTGTCCTGCAAACAAGACCTTGATTTTGGGTTTTAGCTTTCAGAGCTGTCTCTATAATTCATTCAGTATTGAGAACTAATTGCGATTGTCACATTAAGTCACCTATGCTAGAGAAATTAAAAGCACCACTATTTGGGTGACAGTGCTAGGTCTAAAGCAGCAGGCCTGCATGAGTGTAGCAGTTGGGAATGGCTCCTTGTCACTAAGGATAATGGACCTTTGTCAAATGACAAGAATCTCACTGCATGTAAGAGTCAGGGCTCTACAAATGTTTGTAAGGTCAGCTTGAGAGAAGACATTTCTTAACAAAAAAAAGCCATAAAAATAAGGATGCTAGGTAGTTTGGTGTATGTTAATGCAACAAATAATAGTGCATGCACTCATTTCTGCTTGCATTATTGTCACAATTAACCAAAAGTCGGGGATAAAATTTTCTGAAATCTGAAAGCCAATTGCCATGACATGTAGAATTATGAAATAAACACATGGAAGTACTGTGGCTTTCTGACCACTTTGGGATATGTAATGCACTACTTAAGGCTAATTAAAATAATAAAATGAAACCCACAATTCCCATTTCTTTCAGAAGAGGTACTGTGGGAATACTCAGAACCTATATTTTTCTACATTTTCTACAGATTAGGCACACGGCTGGTTTCTCTCCACAAATCTTTTTAATCCATAGGCACTTTGCTTGAGAGCTGCTTTATGATAGTGAGAGGGTTTCTGCAATGCAGCAACTGCTGCTGCTAACCAAGCATATCATCTGCTTGAAACGTTTTCAGGAAATGGAAAGGAGATTAATGATTAGGGTGTGTAGTGGAGTGGGAGGCAGAAGTCCTTCCAATACAAAGATTATTATCTCTAAATCTATTTGATTTTTTAGATGGTCAAACTGGGGTCTTTGAGAAATCATGTAATGCTCACCAGTTTTTCTTCAAGGATAAAATCAAATTATCAAATATCCTCTATTAAGTATTCATTGAGTACTTTCCCTGATCCCAGGCACACGAGACGTTATGAGAGGTAAGGAAATACGAAACTTGGGTCATGCCTCAAACAGGTTATAATTGAGTTAGAGAGAGCAGAATGACAATCAAATTAATAGCAAATATTTTTAAGTATTTTATTTAAATAGTATATTTCATCACAAAACTGTAAGTTTGTAATAATTAAATAATAGAAATCACTGAAGCCTAAAGTCACCAAGGAAGAATGAAATCTTATTACTTAATGTGTACTCCACAAACCAGCAATATCAACATGACCTGGGAGCTAGTTAGAATAGAGAATCTCAGCCGGATGCAGTGGCTCACGCCTGTAATCCCAGCACTTTGGGAGGCCGAGGCAGGTGGATGATGAGGTCAAGAGATCGAGACCATCCTGGCCAACATGGTGAAACCCCATCTCTACTAAAAATACAAAAATTAGCTGAGCATGGCGGCATGCGCCTGTAGTCTCAGCTACTCTGGAGGCTGAGGCAGGAGAATTGCCTGAACCCAGGAAGCAGAGGTGGCAGTGAGCTGAGATTGTGACACTGCACTCCAGCCTGGCGTCTGGCAACAGAGCAAGCCTTTGTCTCAAAAAAAAAAAAAAAAAAAAAAAGGAATACAGAATCTCTATCCACTACATCAGAGATTGTATTTTATACAATCCAGGTGACTTGTATGTACAACAATGTTTGCGAAACACTAGATTAAACTAGAAGAATAAGGAAGGCAGGAAATATGTCTACATTTTTAGTGGATGGCCCTAGTGACCAGTCTCCAGGGTAATCAATAAATATTTGTTAAAAATTAATGCATCCCATTGCTAGGCACACACAGCATAGGTGAATTCAAAGATACATATCCAGATAAACAGGTTGTCCATATATTTTTAAATATCCAGGGAATGCCAACATTGGGCACGAAAAGAATACTTAGATTAATCAGAGGAGACCTCATCTGGTTTGAGAATGTCATCTGAATTACAAATTAGGGATATTTAAAATGTCATTTAAACAAATATATTTTCATGAATTAATCTCTGTAAACTAAAATCATTTATAATACTTTGAATAAAAAGTCCTCTTTTGGCATGCATGCATAAAAATGGAAAAATTATAAATGTATAACTTTAGAACATAAAATAGACATTAGAAATATTTCCTTTTATCTAATTTCTTTTTACTGATAAGATTCTATAAAAATGCTTTTTATATTAAGCTCTCAAAAGGATATTAAGAAAAAACATGACATCCCTGACCATAAGTTTATATTGATTAAATGAAAAGTTAGAAGTATATAACATAAAGATTATGATCATATAGGCATTAGAAAACAGGTCTATCTACTTTTTTTGTCACGTTTTTATAAGGGAGCATAATTTGTGATTTTTTTTAAGGTAAAAATATTCCAACATGAAAAACCCATAAAAAGCACAGACAATTTGCATAAAAACAACTGTTTTGGGGTTATATTTGGTATATACTAGGAATAGGCTGATCTAGATCAGTGGTTCCCATCTGTGACAACTGAATACTTCACCAAAATGACCAGTATAGGCTCTGCTCAGTCCTTTTATTAATAAATCAGAATTTTTAGGGATTAAGACTTTGTCACCTTTCAGGTGAAGGACAGGCTATATTGTGTCATCCCTTATGGTTTCTTTTATGTTATATTTCTTACTATACACATCATATTTCGTTATCAGTAATCATATATCTTTTAAATTTTTATTTCAATGCATTTTGGGGGGACAGGCGACATTTGGTTACATGAATGAGTTCTTCAGTGGTGATTTCTGAGATTTTGGTGCACCCATCACTCAAGCAGTGTACACTGTCGCAGTGTGTAGCCTCCTATCCCTTGTCACCCCATAACCTTTCCCCTGAGTCCCCAAAGTCCGGTGTGTGTATGTGTTCTCATAGCTTAGCTTCTACATATGAGTGAGAACATACTAAGTTTGGTTTTCTCTTCCCGAGTTACTTCACTTAGAATAATAGTCTTCAATTTCATCCAAGTTGCTGTGAATGCTATTATTTCTTTTTATGGCTGAATAGTACGCCATAGTGTACACACACACACACACTTACATATGCTATATATGTATATATAGAGCATTTTCTTTATTCATTTGTTGATTGAGTGGCATTTGAACTGGTTCCATATTCTTGCAATTACAAATTGTGCTGCTATAAACGTGTGTGCAAGCATCTTTTTAAAATAATGACATTTTCCTCTGAGTAGATATTTAGTAATGGAATTACTGGATCAACTGGTAGATCTACTTTTCGTTCTTTAAGGAATCTCCACATTGTTCTTCATAGTGGCTGTACTAGTTTACCTTCCCATCAACAGATAAAAGTATTTCTTTTTCACCTCATCCACACCAACATACATGATTTTTTTCTTATGGCCATCCTTCCAGGAGTGCAGTGGTATTGCACGGTGGTTTTGATTTGCATTTACTTGATCATTAGTGATGCCGAGCATTTTCCCACATGTTTCTTGGCCATTTGTATATCTTCTTTTGAGAATTGTCTATTCGTGTCCACAGCCCACTTTTCAGTGGGATTTGTTGTTGTTGCTTTATTCTTGCCAATGTGTTTGAGTTCCTTGTAGATTCTTGATTTTAGTTTTTTGTTGCATGTACAGATTGTGAAGATTTTCTCCCACTCTATGGGTTACTTTTTTGCTGTGCTGATTGTTTCTTTTGCTGTGCACAAGCTGTTTATCTTAATTAAGTCCCATCTATTTATCTTTGTTTTTGGTGTATTTGCTTTTGGGTTTTTAGTCACAAAGTATTTGCCTAAACCAATGTTTCGAAGGATTACTCTTATGTTATCTTCTAAAATCTGTATGGTTTCGTGTCTTAGAATTGTCATTTAATCTATCTTGTGTAGATTTTTGCATAAGATGAGAGATGAGAATTCAGTTTTATTTTTCTACATGTGACTTGCCAATTATCTCAGCACCATTTGTTGAATAGGTGTCCCTTCCCACTTTATGTTTTGTTTGCTTTGTTGAAGATCAGTTGGCTGTAAGCATTTGGCTTTATTTTTGGGTTCTCTATTCTATTCCATTGGCCTATGTGCCTATTTTTTTATACCAGTGTCATGCTGTCTTGGTAACTATGGCCTTATAATATAGTTTAAAGTCAGGTAATGTGACATCTGCAGATTTGTTCCTTTTGCTTAGTCTTGCTTTTGCTATGTGGGCTCTTTTTTTCGGTTTCATAAATTTTAAGACTGTTTTTCCAGTTTGGTGAAGAATTATTGTGGTATTTTGATGGGAATTGCATTGAATCTGTAGATTGCCTTTGGCAGTATGGTCATTTTTACAAAATTGATTCTGCCTATCCATGAGCATGGAATGTGTTTCCATTTGTTTGTGCCATTTATGACTTCTTTCAGCAGTGTTTTGTAGTTTTTTATCGTAGAGGTTTTTCCACATCCTTGTTTAGGTATATTCTTGTTGTTTGTTTGTTTGTTTTTCCAACTATTGTGAAAGTGGTTGAGTTCTTGATTTGATTTTTAGCTTGGTTGTTTTTGATATATAGCATAGTTACTGATTTATGTACATTAATTTTGTATTCTAAAACTTTGCTGAATTCATTTGCCAGTTCTAGAAACTTTTTGAAAGAGTCTTTAGAGTTTTCTAGTATACGATTATTTCATCAGCAAACAGTGACAGTTTGACTTCCTCTTTACCAATTTGGATGCCCTTTATTTCATTCTCTTGTCTGATTGCTCTGGCTAGGACTATCAGTACTATTTTGAATATAAGTGGAGAAACTAGACATCCTTGTCTTGCTCCAGTTCTTGGGGGAAATACTTTCAACTTTTCCGCATTCAGTATAATGTTAGTTGTGGTTTTGTCCTAGATGGCTGTTATTATCTTAACATATATTTCATCTATGCCAATTTTGCTGAAGTTTTAATCATAAAGGGATGATGGATTTTGTTAAATGCTATGCTTTTTCTGTGTCTATTGAGTTGATCATGTGATTTTTGTTTTTAATTTTGTTTATGTGGTGTATTGCATTTATTGATTTTCATATGGTAAACCACCCCTGCATTCCTGGTAAGAAACCCACTTGATCATGGGGGATTATCTTTTTGATATGCTGTGGGATTCAGTTCACTAGTATTTGGTGAGGGTTTTTGCATCTATGTTCATCAGATATATTGGACTGTAGTTTTTTTTATTGTTATGTCCTTTTCCGGTGTTGGTATTAGGGTGATACTGGCTTCTTAGAATGATTTAGGGAGGATTCCCACTTTCTCTATCTTTTGGAATAGGGTCAATAGGATTGGTACCAATTCTTTGAATGTCTGATAGAATTCTGCTGTGAATCCATCTGGTCCTGGGCTTTCTGTTTGTTGTTGGCAATTTTTATATTACCATTTCAACCTTGCTGCTTGTCATTGGTCTGGTCAGAAATTATGTATTTTCCTGATTTAATGTTGGAGGGTTGTATATTTCCAGGAATTTGTGCATCTCCTCTGGGTTTTCTAGTTTATGAATGTAACAGTGTTCATAGTAACCTTGAACAATCTTCTGTATTTCCGTGGTATCCGTTGTAATATCTCCCATTTCATTTCTAATTGAGCTTATGATCTTCTTTCTTCTTTTCTTGGTTAATCTTGCTAATGGTATATCAATTTTATGTATCTTTTCAAAGAACCAGCTTTTAGTTTTATTTATTTATTTTTTGCATGTTTTTCTTTGTTTCCATTTCATTTCGTTCTGTTCTGATTTTTGTTCTTTCATCTGCTGGGTTGGGTTTGAATTGTTTGTTTCTCCAGTTCCATGTGTGACCTTAGATTGTCTGTTTGTGCTATAAGATTTTTTAATGTAGGCATTTAATGCTATGAACTTTCCTCTTAGAACATTTTTTTCTGTGTCCCAGAGGTTTTAAAAGGTTTTGTCAGTATTATCATTCAGTTCAAAGAATTTTTAAATTTTAAATTTCCATCTTGATTTCATTGTTGACTCAAAGATCATTCAGGAGTGAATTATTCAATTTTCATATTTGCATGGTTTTGAGCATTTCTGTTGGAGTCTATTTCCAATTTTATACCACTGTGGTCTGAGATATTACTTGATATAATTTCAGTTTTTTTAACTTTACTGAGACTTGTTTTGTGGCCTATCATATGGTCTATCTTGGAGAATGTTCCATGAGCTAATGAATAGAATGTGTATTCTGTACTTGCTTGGTACAATGTTCTGTAAATATTTGTTAAATCCATTTGTTCTATGGTATAGTTTAAGTCTATTGTTTCTTTGTCCACTTTCTGTCTTAATGACCTGTCTAGTGCTGTCAGTGGAATATAGCTATAACTGTACTACCATCTAGCTCATTTATTATGTCTATTAGTAATTGTTTTATAAATTTGGAGGCTCCAGTGTTAGGCATAAATATTTACAATGTAATATTTTCCTGCTGCACTAGTCCTTTTATCACTATATAATGTCTCATTTTGTCTTTTTAACTGCTATTGCTTTAAAATTTGTTTTTTCCTGATATAAGAATAGTTGGCCACACACGGTGGCTCAAGCCTGTAATCCCAGCACTTTGGGAGGCTGAGGTGGGTGGATCACGAGGTCAAGAGATCGAGACCATCCTGGTCAATATGGTGAAATTCCGTCTCTACTAAAAATACAAAAAATTAGCTGGTCATGGTGGCGCGTGCCTGTAATCCCAGCTACTCAGGAGGCTGAGACAGGAGAATTGCCTGAACCCAGGAGGCGGAGGTTGCGGTGAGCCGAGATCGCGCCATTGCACTCCAGCCTGGGTAACAAGAGCGAAACTCCGTCTCAAAAAAAAAAAAGAATAGTTACTCCTCCTCACTTTTGGTGTCCATTTGCATGTAATATCTTTTTCCATCCTTTTACCTTAAGTTTATGTGAGTCCTTATGTGTTAGGTGAATCTCATGAAGACAGCAGAAACTTGGTTGGTGAATTCTTATCTATTCTGCCATTCTGTATCTTTTAAGTAGAACATTTAGGCCATTTAGATACAATGCTAATATTGAGATATGAATTAGTATTCTATTCATCAACAAATTCAAATTATTTGTTGCTTGAATGCCTTGTGTTTTTTTCATTGTGTTATTGTTAGATAGACCCTATGAGATTTATGCTTTAAGGAGGTTCCATTTTGGTGTATTTTGATGATTTGTTTTGAGATTTAGAGCTCTTTTAGCAGTTTTGGTAGTGCCGGCTTGGTTGTGGCAAATTCTTTCAGCAATTGTTTGTCTGAAAAAGACTATCTTTCCTGCATTTATGAAACTTAGTTTTACTGGGTAGGAAATTCTTGGCTGATAACTGTTTTGTTCAGAAGGCTAATAATAGGACCCCAATCCCTTTAACTTATAAAGTTTCTACTGAGAAATCTGCTGTTAATCTGATAGATTTTCCTTTCTAGAATACCTAATATTTTTGCCTCACAACTCTTAAGATTCTTTCCTTCATCTTAACTTTAGATAACTTGATGACTATGTGCCTAGGTGATAATTTTTTGCATAAATCTCTCAAGTATTATTTGAACTTCTTGTCTTTGGATGTCTAGATCTCTAGCAATGCTGGGGAAGTTTTTCTTGATTATTCCCTCAGGTATGTTTTCCAAAGTCTTAGATTTCTCTGCTTCTATGAGAATACCAATTATTCTTAGGTTTGGGCATTTATTGCAGTCTCAAACTTCTAAGAGCCTTTGTTCATTTTTTTAAAGTTCTTTTTTCTTTTCTTTGATGGGTTGGGGTAATTCAAAAACCTTGTATTCAAAGTCTGAAATTCTTTCTTCTGCTTGCTTGATTCTATTGCTGAGACTTTCCAGTGCATTCTGCATTTCTCTAAGTGTAAATTGATTTCCAAAAGTTGTGATTATTTTTTATCTATGCTCTCTATTTCACTGAATAATTTTTATTTCATGCTCTGCATCATGTTTTTTATTTCTTTGAGTTCACCTTTCTCTGGTGCCTCCTTCCTTAACTTAATAATCAACTTTCTGGGCGGGCTGTGGTGGCTCCCACCTGTAATCCCAACATTATTGGAGGCCGAGACAGGTGGATCACCTGAGGTCAGGAGTTTGCAAACAGCCTTGCCAACATGGTGAAAACCCATCTCTACTAAAAATACAAAAATTAGCCAAGAGTGGTGGTGGGTGCCTGTAATCTCAGCTACTTGTGAGGCTGAGGCAGAAGAATTGCTGGAAACTGGGAGGCAGAGGTTGCAGTGAGCCGAGATCATGCTATTGCACTCTAACCAGGGCAACAATGAGACTCCCTCTGAAAACAACAACAACAAAAAGACAGAAAAATAATAATCAACCTTCTGAATTGTTTTTCTGACAATTCAGAGGTTTTTGTCTCAGTTTGGATCTATTTTTGGTGAGCCAGTGTGACCATTTGTGGGTGGTAAAAGACTTTATTTTGTTGTATTACCAGTTTTTCTGGTTTCTTCTCATTTAGGTAGACTATGATAGAGGGAGGATCTGGAATTCAAGGGCAGTTGTTTAGATTCTTTTATCCCAAGAGGTGTTCCCTTGATGTAGTGTTCTCCCACTTTCTCTAGAAATGGGTCTTCCTGAGAGCCAAACTGTAGTGATTGTTTTTGCTGTTCTGGATGTAGCCACTCAATAGAGCTACTGAGCTCCAGGCTGGTACTGGGGAATGTCTATAGAGAGTCCTGTGATGTGATCCAGCTCCAATTCTTGCAACCATGAATACTAGCACTTGCTCCAGGTGAGGTAGCACGGAAGTAAAGTGAAGTTCCTTGGTTGTGTTTTGTTGTTTTTTTTTTTTAAGTGTGCTGGCTTTGTGTTGGTTGGCCTTCAGCCAGGAGGTGGCGCTTTTAAGAACTTATCAACTGTGGTCCTATAGGAAGGATGCAAACTTGCTCTAGGAACACCTGGTTAAGTATTCAGGTTCCTCAGGTGGTAGGCAGGGCCACAGAACTCCCAAGAGACTAGGACCTCTGTCTTTGGCTACCAGGGTGAATAGAGAAAGACCACAAGGTAGAGGCAGGGATAGACATGTCTGAGCTAAGCCACTACTTAGGCAAGGCTTGCTGTGGCTACTATGGGGAAAAGGGTGTGGTTTCCATTCTAATGGATTTATCTTCCCCAGGGAATTATGGCTGGTTCTGCTTAGTCATGCAGGTAGCCAGGGAAGTGAGGAAAAGCCCCACTTCCATGCAGCCCACAGTTCTTGAGGTTGGTCTCATTGTCACTCTCCCCACAACAGCACTGAGTCTATTTTCAGGCAACTAGTCACCAAGGCTGAGAACTTGCCCCAGACTAGGAGCCTCCCTAGTGAGAAAGCAAGCAGACAGTTTTTCAGCTACTCATGGAGCCTGCATCATGATCCAGTTCCTTCAAAGGGTCTGTGGATTCATTCTCCCAGATTTCATGGTATGTTCCTGAGGTAGTTCGTAGAGCAAAAGTTCAGTGTGAGTCTCCACATAATACTCTGTCTGTCCAAGTGGGAACTGCAAGCTAGTCCTCCCTCTTATCTGCCACCTTCTCAGCTTCTCCTTGGTATTCATGTTTTGTAGTAACATTACTGGCATCAGTTACACAAATAATTTGGCTAGGAATAAATAAAAAGCCCATTATGATAAAATTCAAAATGAATCTACACTCCTTTTTCGATGCTCTTCAGGAAAGACATAAAGGATGTACAGCTTTTAGGTTTTCATTTAACTATAACTGAGCCCTGTCTCTGATTCTGAACTCCAATGTTAGTGGATGTTGCTGATACTTTGCTGGCACTCTCCATCACTACTTAATTCACTTTAGGAATTCATGTTTATAGTGATGTCCTGTGGGAAAACAGCAGAGTGTGTCTGCATAATTATTCCATCAAACCGAAAATCAACATTTTAAGGTAATAATGATTCCATAAATTAATAACATTTTGGTTATTATTTCTATTTCATTATTATTACTTCTATTTTTGAAGTTATTATTTATAATTTATTTAATACTATTAACAAAATATTTGTTGAAGATTTGCCATGTGTCAAGCCCTCTTCATGCTTTGGGATATGACCATCAAAATGGCAGATATGGTCTATGCACTTAAGGAGCATACATTGGCAGGCAAATAAGATTATTTCAGACAGTTGTAAGTATGAGAGAGAAAAAAGAGGCTGATGTGATACACAGTGATAGAATGAAGTCGTTGGTCAGAAAAGAGAGGGTAACTTTGAGCTAAGAATTAATGGCAAGAAAGAGCCATCCATAGGAATATTTGGGGAAGAACAGCCTATTGCAAAAGATAGAAAGTAGACATGAGCTTAGCATTTTCAGAAAAAAGAATGAATGCTCATATGGCTTAAGCAGAATCAGCAAGTCTTTGAGGACTGAGATGTTAAGTACAAGAGGCTGAGTAGAGCCCACAGGATGTGCCACTTCGGTGGCCATGGTAGGAATTTGGATGTGTGATCTTGTATGTTCATTAAGGCAATTGAAGCATTTGCACGAGATGCAGTAGGGAGAATATTGTGAGGATTACACAATGGATAACATGTCTTGGATATGAGGATCTGGGAATTTCTCTGTATTTTTGCATTAACTTTTATGGAAACAATTCCCTTTATAGGTATGTTTGCTTTATGTTGCTTTTTCTTGTTGAATTTCCTTAAAATCTGATATACAGTTTTTGTATCATTTTACATTCAATGAAACAGGCTCAGAGAGTTCAAAGAACTAGCCAAAACCACATAGCTGGTAAATGGTAAGACCTGCAGTTCTGGTTAAAAAACTTCAAGTTAATATCCCCTTTGGCTGTTAAAAATACATGACAAAAAGATAAACACAAAGCAAAAACAACAAACAATGCTTTCTACCCTGCAACACATTTAAATTTCAAATATAAAGATCTGTGTTTATAAAAATGTCCCATTAGAATGATAAGCAGTAAAGCTACAAGGTTTTAAATGATATAACTTGTAGATTAAGGTGGTACAGAGGTACTAATCTGTGACAAACCCTCTCCTAATTGACTATTAGATTATCCATTCAAGATCACAGAAAACAAAAGAAGACACATAGAACAACAGAACTGGTGAGATAACACAGAAATAAAGCCACAGACCTTCAACCCTCTAATATTCAACAAAGTCAACAAAAAGAAACAATGGGTAAATAATCCTCTAGTCAATAAATGGTGCTGGAATAACCAGCTAGCCATGCAGAAGATTAAAACTGGACCCCCTCCCTATACCATATACAAAAAACCAACTTGAGATGGGTTAAAGACTTCAGTGTAAAAGCCAAAACTATAAAAACTCTGGAAGAAAACTTAGGATATACTATTCTAGACACATAGGCGTTGATGAACATTTTATGATGAAGATGCCAAAAGCAATTGCAAGAAAAATAAAAATTGACAAATGAAACCTCATTAAACTAAAGTGCTTTGTCACAGCCAAAGCAACTATCCTTAGGGTTAAGAGACAACCTACAGAATGAGAGAAAATTTTTGCTAACTATGCATCCATCAAATGTCTAATATCCAGAATCTATAAGGAACTTAAACAAATTAACAAGCAAAAAACAAACCACCTTATTAAACATGGGCAAAGGACATGAACAGACACTTCTTGAAGGAAGACATACACACAGCCAACAAGCATATGAAAAACTGCCCAACACCATTAATCATTAGAGAAATGCAAATCAAAACCACAGTGAGCTACCATCTCACACTTGTCAGAATGGCTATATTAAAGTGTCAAAAGATAACAGATGCTGGTGAGGTTGTAAAGAAAAGAAGACATTTATGCACTACTGTCAGGAATGTAAATTAGTAGAACCACTGTTTTAAGAAGTTAAAATAGGACTACCATTTAAGCCAGAAATCCCATTCCTGAGTATATACCCAAAGGAATATAAATTGTTATACCATAAAAACACATGCACTTACGTTCATCTCAGCACCATTCACAATAGCAAAGACATGCAATTAACCTAAATCCAATCAACCTAAATGCAATCAACCTAAATGCCCATCAATAGTAGACAGGACAAAGAAAATGTGGTACATACATGCCATAGAATACTACACAGCCATAAAAAACAACAAGATCATGTTATTTGCAGTAACATGTATGGAACTGGAGGCCATTATCCTCTGCCAATTAACACACAAACAGAAAACTATATAACACATCTTATCATTAAAAAATGAGAACTAAAGATTAAGTATACTTGGAGAAAAAGATAGGAACAATAGACACTAGGGTCTACTGCATAATGGAGCATGAGAGCAGGATAAACCTGACAAAAACAAGCAATGGGAAAATGATTCCCTGTTTAATAAATGGTGTTGGGAAAACTGGCTAGCCATGTGCAGAAAGCAGAAACTGGACCCCTTCCTGACAACTTACACTAAAATTAACTCCAGATGAATTAAAGACTTAAACATAAGACCTGGCACCATAAAAACCCTAGAAGAAAATCTAGGCAAAACCATTCAGGACATAGGAGTAGGCAAGGACTTCATGACCAAAACACCAAAAGCATTGGCAAAAAAACCCAAAATAGACAAATGGGACCTAATGAAACTTCACAGCTTCTGCACGGCAAAAGAAACAGTCATTAGAGTGAACCGGCAACCAACAGAATGGGAAAAAATTTTTGCAGTCTACCCATCTGACAAAGGGCTGATATCCAGAACTTACAAAGAACTCAAACAGATTTACAGAAAAAAAAAAAAAAAAACAAGCCCATTCAAAAATGGGCAAAGGATATGAACAGACACTTTACAAAAGAAGACATACAAGAGGCCAACAAACATATGAAAAAATGCTTATCAACACTGGTCATTAGAGAGATGCAAATCAAAACCACATTGAGATACCATCTCACGCCAGTTAGAATGGCGATCATTAAAAAATCTGGAGACAACAGATGCTGGAGAGGATAAGGAGAAATAGGAACACTTTTACACTGCTGGTGGGAGTGTAAACTAGTTCAACCATTGTGGAAGACAGTGTGGCGATTCCTCAAGGCCTTAGAAATAGAAATTCCAATTGACCCAGCAATCCCATTACTGGGTATATATCCAAAGGACTATAAATCGTTCTACTATAAGGACACATGCACACGAATGTTCATTGCAGCACTGTTTACATTAGCAAAGACATGGAACCAACCCAAATGCCCATCGATGATAGACTGGACTGGGAAAATGTGGCACATATACACCATGGAATATTATGCAGCAATCAAAAATGATGAGTTCGTGTCATTTGTAGGGACATGGATGAGTCTGGAGAACATCATTCTCAGCAAACTGACACAAGAACAGAAAATGAAATACTGCATATTCTCACTCATAGGTGGGTGATGAAAAATGAGAACACATGGACACAGGGAAGGGAGTACCAAACACTGGGGTCTATCAGGGGAAGAGGGGAGGGACAGTGTAGGGGGGAGCTGGGGAGGGATAGCCTGGGGTGAAATGCCAAATGTGGGTGAAGGGAAGGAAGGCAGCAAAACACACTGCCATGTGTGTACCTATGCAAATGCCTTGCATGTTCTGCACATGTACCCCAAAACTTAAAATGCAATTTAAAAAAAGATAAATAAAAAAAAAAGAATAGAAAAACTTCTTATTGGGTACTATGCTTATTACCTGGGTGACAAAATAATCTGTACACCAAGCCCCTGCAAAATGCAATATACCAATGTAACAAATCTGCACAGGTACTACCTGAACCTAAAACAAAATTTTGAAAGAAAAATAAGCACAAAAAAAGACAAAAACTCTCAACAAGCTAAGGAGCTAAGACCAAATAAAGTGAACCATCTTCAGGGGTCTGGGACACAGCCTGAGCATCTCTGCTGATTAGCTGAGTTCCTCAAAGTCATGTGGACATAGGACAGGAATAAGACAAGAAGTAGAGCATCCTAGGGAACCTAATGATAGATCTGGTCCCCCTGCAGTGGGTAAAAGTAAATTTGTGTGGGTACCTTTTGAAAATTATCTCAGAGCTTTTATTAAAATATAAAAGTAATAGTATGAATTCTTACATGCAGTGGAGAATAAGAGCCTTCCCCATGCTGAGGGAGAAGCAGACAGGTAGAGCATGAAGTTATTTCCCCAAGACCAGAGTTGAGTAATTAGGCTATCACCATTGGAGAAAGGTTGTCCTTATCACAATTGGCAATGCCCAGAGAAACTTCCAGAACTAGGCAGAAAATACTATACTGGCATCACTTCCCAAGACATGAGAGGTTGTGCCATCGTGATTTGGATTAGATCTGGATTTGAGAAGCAGGACAGTGTCTTAGAATCTGATCAAAGTCCCACTCTTCTGCTTACTAGTTATGCGATCTTGTACAAAACACTTAACCTCTCCATGCCTCAGATCCTTTATTTGAAAATAAGGAGAATAATTGGGCCTATGTCATAAAAATGATTTGAAGACTAAGTGAATTCGGTATATACACAGTATATCAGGTATTATGTACCTTGTGCATAATAATTGCTCTGTAAGTATTAGCAATTATTACCAGTGTTCATATTACTTTTACTATGGATGTAGTTATGTAACTCCTAACGCAGAAGAGGTAGAGCAAACGTACGTATTGGAGGAGGCCAATAGAGCCCATAAAGAGGTTCCATTTCTTCAGAATATAAATAAGAATTTGTAAATTTTGTATTCAATCTACTGTTAATATGAAAACATAAATACACCTATAGATTGTTGATGAAAATAGATATGCTTTTTCCAACTGAAAGTCTCAATGCTTATTTACAAATGGAGTTAGCTGGGTTAAAAGACTGTATCCACAATAAAATTATATGTAAGAGAAAGCCATCAACATGACTTGATCTATTTGTCTAAGCTTAACTAACACCTGATACTGTGAATATAATTTACCATTCAAAAATAAACATTAATTGCCATGGGAATAACGTATTAATTGATTCTATTTGATTATTTTTTTAATGGACTAAGTACCATATATTAGGCAGAGATCGAGTTCAAATATTTAATAAAGGAGTCAGTGGACATATTTACATTCCCAACAAATTGCAACACCTGGATGCTACCAGTGAGGCGGCACGTGGCTAGCAATTCTGTCGTTCATCTAGCTCTCTTTCTCCTTCAGCTCAGCTGCCCTGCCCATCAACTCATCCTAAGAATGTCAGTTACTGTAATTAAGTGCCTGCTGCAAATGAAATCACAGTTGGGAGAAAATTTCAACATTCAAAAGGAGTACAACTTTGTATAATAAACTTTACAGGCCATTGGTTCGAAGTGAGCTATGCACTAGGCCTAACAGACCAAACCAAAATGGAGTTACTCATCCTGAAATTCCATGCTACCAAGCCAAAGCTAACATCTTTACGTAATTTCCAAGAAATCAGAAGAGAGAGAATTAATTCCAAACAGGACAGTTGTAGCTGGCATGATAAGGAAGTCCCCTCTGCATTAACCTTTACAAGAAAAGTAACTCTGAAATGACCAATCTACTTTTTGTTCTTTATTTCTGCTTTCCTCAGCCCTTTTTTGTCTATAAAACACCCTTCTCTGCTCAGCTCATGGAAACAGTCGTTCTATTTTATAGAATAAAATATTGCCTGATACTAGAATCACAAATAAACGCCAATTAAGAGCTTTAAAGTAAATTTGTTGTAATTGTGTCTTTTGACAGCCTTTATGTGAATGGTAAAGATAGGATTTAAAGAAGGAAGATAAGACTTCCTTTTCTCCTTGTTCAGAATGCCATTTTCTTTCTGACCTTGCACAGACCCTCCTTTCACTGAGTCCCATAATTGTTTGACTGTCACACCTTAGCCACATCACTGCTGCCGACCTGCACTCCTCCATCCACCTGCACTGCTGCCGACCTTCACTTCTCCGTCCACCTGCACTGCTGCCGACCTTCAGTCCTCCGTCCACCTGCACTGCTGCCTACCCTCACTCCTCCATCCACCTGCACTGCTGCCGACCTGCACCCCTCCGTCCACCTGCACTGCTGCTGACCTCCACCCCACCATCCACCTGCACTGCTGCCGACCTGCACCCCTCCATCCACCTGCACTGCTGCCGACCTTTACTCCTCCATCCACCTAGTTACTCTCCCAGGGCCAGGTCCTCCTACCAATTCCAACCCTGCTAGTCAATCTTGGCAGCTTACTTTCCTCAGCCAACTTTTACTTTTCCAGTTGACTTCTGCTTTGTTAACTATCTCAGCACTAAACATAGGTCTCTGCATTACCCTTGTTTCTCAACCCCAGAGAAAATTCATGTCTGCAATTAGGTCAGTCTTATTCTCTATTTAATATAAACTATGGCATTATTCATGGACATTCTAGGCCACGATCTAGAGAGAAAACAAGGTTAAATACAAAGTGCTCATTCTTTTGGGGATCTCTCAATTTAACCAGAAGCATAATCTATGCAATCACTAAAATGCTGGACTTACAATAAAAGACAAGTATGCAAAATACCTGTGATCATTGAGCAGAGACTGAGTGGAGAGGGGAGATGGAGGGCATGTCCCAAAACTTGACATTTGGGATGAATGTAAAAGAACAAGATCAGATTTATTGGTAGAAAGAGGCAAGGGATGAGGAGGGTGAGTTGAAGGCAAAGGAAATTATAAGTATAAAAGCTTAAAGGAGAACTGATTTTACATTAATTTTATAATTATTTTTACCAGCATACATTTCTTAGTCTTCTACTAGTTTCTATTTCTCATTTATCCTCAGCACAATTTTTTAAACTGACACCAAATTCTAAACCCTATTCTTTGAGTTCTTCCTCCATCACTATAAAACATATAATCAAAGCATATCCCCCACTAGACATGTCAGAAATATACAGAAGAGAAAGTGAAATACATTTCAGATGAATAAAATATTTAAATATAAGAAACTATGCAAGTATAGACATAAAAATTGATAAAATATTTTTGTAACATTAGAGTGGGAATAGTCTAATTGTGACATCAGTACCAAAACTCTAAAGAAGTTTAACCAAGTTGATTAAATAAAAATTAGCTACAGATATTTGACAAAAGAGAGTATTCGCATAGCTAAAAATGACACTGTAGATTTGTCCCTTGGAATCTACTTTCTATCCTTTTTTAACCTGCTCTCTATTCCTGTGGCTGAACAATAGGCTTCCAGTATCTTCAGGGATCACTGGAATTGATTACATTAGTGGCTCTTGGGGACCCTTGGTTTTCCTTGGGCTCAGCCAATGGACAGTCCCCAGGGCCATGTAAGATAGAGGGAGACTGATATCAAGGATATTCTTTTTTTAATCTCCCCTTGGTGGTGACCTACAGCTTGCTGTGTCATTCAGTCAATGTTCATATTTCTTCTCAGTTTCTAGAAACCTCTCCTCCCCTTGTCCCTTCACCCTGGAGGTAATGAGCTCTGGATTTACTGTAGGATTCCCTGTGATTCCCCAGCCCATACCTTCTAAAACAAAACACTGTAAGCTCCATAATTCAATTTTTCTCAAATTATCATAATTTTTGCCTGTGTTTTCTCTTGGGTCCCTGACAGATACACTAGGAAAAAAACAAATGTGTATAACAGAAAAAAAATTAAAGTTTATAATGTATATTATAAAGGAATATAATTATTGTGATTTTTACAGTAACTGCTTTGTTGAGTGTTTTCTCCATGACACTTACTTGGTAAAACATAGTCAAAGAATTAATACATTAATTCTCATAACAATCCTACAAAGATTCTAATTTTGCCAATAGCCAAACTGAAGTTCAGGGAGATGAAGTAAGTTGCTCAGGGTTACATAGCCCGTAATAGGAGAGTGGGTGCCCAAATCCCATCTGATTACAAATGTATACGCTTAACTCTAACGCTATACTTAGAAGAAATAAAAAAGATTAACTGATTTGAATAATAATGGCAAGAGCTAGCACTTGCATAGCATTTGCCTTCTGTCAGGAAGATTCCTAAGCATTTTATTTGTATTAACTCATCTAATCCTCAGAAAATCTTTATGAGGTAGAAGGCTAAGTAACATGCTAACGATAATACAGCCAGTAAGTCATTTTAAAATCTCGACACACTAACTTGAGAATCTGTGAGCTTTACCTCTGCAGGTTACTGACCCTCAACAGTGAATACAAAATTTACTGAAAAAGCAATACAAATGAATATGCATAGTATATCAAATAACTCAAGAATTAAAAATAAAATTTTTGTCTATATGAGTGGTCAAAATTTTAAAAATAGTTTTGGTGAGATTGAGGAAAATTTGACATTGCATTATGCTATTGGCAGGAGTATGAGGTAAAATAATATTTCTTGAAAACCCAAATATTTGTTATTAGAGAATCTATTAAACAAATTATGGAAGCATGAAATACTGCCAAAATTATGTCCCATAGATAATAAACTCATTAACAGAGAGAGAATTTGAAATTGTATTTTTCTGTTTTTTTTTTTATTGTACTTTAAGTTCTGAGGTACATGTACATATCCTGCAGGATTGCTGCACAGGTACACATATGCCATGACGGTTTGCTGCCTCCATTCCCCATCACTTGAATCAGGCATTTCTCCTAATGTTATCCTTCCCCAACTTCCCCACCACCTGCTTTCCCTCCCCTGGCCCCCCAGCCTCCAACAGACTCCAGTGTGTGATGTTCCATTCCCTGTGTCCATGTGTTCTCATCGTTCAGCACCCATCAATGAGTGAGAACATGTGTTTGGTTTTCTGTTCTTGTGCCAGTTTTATAAGAATGATGACTTCCAGATTACTCCACATCCCTACAAAGGACATGAACTCATCCTTTTTTATGGTTGCATGGTATTCCATGGTGTATATATGCCACATTTTCTTTCTCCAGTCTATCATTGATGGGCATTTGGATTGGTTCCAGGTCTTTGCTATTATAAACTTCACAATGAACATATATGTGCATGTGTCTTTATAATAGAATGATTTATAATCCTTTAGGTATATACCCAGTAATGGGATTGCTGAATCAAATGGTATTTCTATTTCTAGATAATTGAGGAATCGCCACTCTGTCTTCCACAATGGTGGAACTAATTTACACTCCCACCAACAGTGTAAAAGTGTTTCTATTTCTCCACATCCTCTCCAGCATCTGTTGTCTCCAGATTTTGTAATGATTGCCATTCTAAGTGGCGTGAGGTGGTATCTCAATGTGGTTTTGATTTGCATTTCTCTAATGACCAGTGATGATGAGCATTTTTTCACATGTTTCTTGGCCTCACAAATGTCTTATTTTGAAAAGTGTCTGTTCATATCCTTTGCCCACTTTTGAGTGGGTTTGTTCATTTTTCTTGTAAATCTGCTTTAGTTCTTTGTAGATTCTGGATTATTAACCCTTTGTCAGATGGGTAGATTACAAAAACTTTTTCCCATTCTGTTGGTTGTGTGTTCACTCTAATGATAGTTTCTTTTGCTGTGCAGAAACTCTTAAGTTTAATTAGATCCCATTTGTCTATCTTGGCTTTTGCTGCCATTGCTTTTGGTGTTTTAATCATGAAGTCCTTGCCTATGCCTATGTCCTGAATGGTTTTGCCTAGGTTTTCTTCTAGGGTTCTTATGGTGTTAGGTCTTATGTTTAAGTATTTAATCCATCTGGAGTTAATTTTAGTGTAACGTGTAAGGAATGGTACCATTTTCTGCTTTCTGCACATGGCTAGCCAATTTTTCCAACACTATTTATTAAATAGGGAATCTTCTCCCCACTGCCTGTTTTTGTCAGGTTTGTCAAAGATCAGATGGTTCCAACCAGTAACAAAGTGGCAGGATCAAATTCACACATAACAATATTAACGTTAAATCTGAACATCCTAAATGCACCAATCAAAAGACACAAAATGGCAAACAGGATAAAAAGTCAAAATCCATTGATGTGCTGTATTCAGGAGACCCATTTCACATGCAAAGACACACATAGACTCAAAATAAAGGGATGGAAGAAGATTTTTCAGGTTTTAATAGTTTGCATAGTGCACCTAATATGATCGTATTTACATAAAATTGTGCATGCAATGGAATAATGTATAGAAGTTGTTCACTAAAATGTTAACAGTGATTTCTTCTCTGCAGGGCCAGTGCTGACCATTATGGTGCCTGTGTGAATTTGAAATGCCCTTCCCTTTAGCATAAAAAGGCTAAATGTTAGTTTCCATTGGTCCTTTGAGCCAGATGCTTGGCATGGAGCACAAACCTTGTCTAGGACATGGTACTTGCCTCTGGGTGGTGTTATACATTAACATAAATAATTTTTATCACAAAAGAAAAATGACCTTTTCATTTTGAATAGAAATAAATGTGTAAAAACATATCCCTTGTGAATTTTTCTTACTAAACTCACAAGTATGTGGTTTGCATATCTGATTCTAATCTGTAGCAGTAAATACTACTCATTGCCTTATTGACTACCTATATTTTCCAATTTAGACTGTATGATTGATCATTTAAACAATCTTCTATCAATCTTATCAATTCTGTTCTTATTCCAAACATCCTTAGAATTCTCTAGATCCTGATCAATTTTAAATTTCCTCTCATTCAATCCTACACCCAGCATACTCAGTTCCTTTGAAGAACATTGTACAGTTAGTGGATGGCTTCCAAATTTAGTGGATGGTTTCCAAACTCAGTGTGTTTCGATCTAAGCCACATTAAAAAATCTTTTTAATGTCTGTATCAGTCAGGGCTCTCTAGAAGGACAGAACTATTCCATATATATATGTGTGTATGTGTGTGTGTGTGTGTATGTGTGTGAATGAAGAGGAGTTTATTAGGGATTAGGTTACATGACCACAAGTTCTCACAATAGGCCATCTACAGGCTGAAGAGCAAGGAGAGCCAGTCTGAGTTCCAAAACTGAAAAAATTGGGATCTAATGTTCAAGAGCAGGAGGCATCCAGCCCAAGAGAAAGATGAATGCTGGGAGGCTAGGCCAGTCTCTCTTTTCATATTTTTTGCCTACTCATGTTCTGGCAGTGCTGGGAGGTGGTTCGATTGTGCCTACCAAGATTAAGGGTGCGTCTGCCATTCCCAACCCACTGATTCAAATGTGAGTCTCCTTTGGCAACACCCTCACAGACACACCCAGAATCAATACTTTGTATTCTTCAATCCAGTGAAGTTGACACTCAGTATTAACCATCGCAAGTTCATCCACCCCTTGTTAACTTGAACCCACAACCATCCAACATCTTCTGAGATCATACATCATCTTGAAATAAAGGCAATAATAAGATCGTAAGTATACCTAACCTAAAACAACTATCTTTTATACAACCAGAAAGGCATCAATCCCCAACCAAAATACTATTACATAAACTTAGTAATACTTAAATGCTGATGTGAAGTCAATAAATCTTATGTCACATGATAATGGAGAAAGGAAATAAAATTAAGATATTTTCTTAGTACAAGTGTACACTTGCACAAACATGTTTTTAATAAAAGAAATAGAAAATGCTCCTAATAATTACAGTCCTTGTTTCTGCAGCTGGTCACGTGGTTGTAGCTGGTATTGACAACTATCTTCTTTTACTATCCATTCTGCATTCCCTTTGCTTTCAGCAAACACCTCAGCAGGGCTCCCCTGCCACCCCGCCCTGGTGGAGTGACCCAAAACATCATTCCTGAAGGGTCTGGACCATTTGTAGTCATGCCAGGATTGGGCTGTTGTAGTTTCCCATTGACCTTAATCACAGGGCATGGTAATACTAAGAGATGCCCTAAGGGATCTCCCGTATTCCATGCATACTGCTCCTTACCTCCATTGTGGAGTCAGAGACTGATTTCATCTTCATAGTCCAGGTCAGTTACCCAAGCCAACACTGTAACTCTCTTCTTAGCCTGTTGACTTAAAGGCAGGAGGAGTCCAAAGTGTCCAGGTGGCAATATTGACTTCCAGTTTAATGGAATCATTGTTATGTCTCCTGGAGCAGCATTCCTCCCTCTCAAACTAAAGTATCTAGGCCAGTAGAATGTAATGTCACAGGAATAGGAAGCAAAAATGTTGCTAGTGGATCACTAGGGATAATGGTGCCACTTCCATTTCCACCCCTTGATTCCTGGACCTGTGAATTCTGGTAATGAAAGAAACAGTGCCATACATTGGATGCTGATTCAGAGCATACATAGCCTTCTGGTGAACTCTGCCCCAGCCCTGCAAAGTATTGTCATATAGTTGGAGTTGTAATTGTGACTTCGAATGGCCACTCCACCATTCTGTCAATTCAGCTGCTTCAGGATGCTGGGGAACATGATGAGACCAGTGAATTCCATGAGCATGAGCCCACTGCCCCATTTCTTTAGCCATAAAGTGAGTGCCTTGTACAGTGGCAATGCTGTGTGGAATACCATGGTGGTGGATGAGGCATTCCATGAGTCCATGGGTGGTAGTCTTGACAGAAGGATTGATGCAGCATAGGAAAACCATATCCTGAGTTAAGTATATTCCAGTGAGAACAAACCCCAGTCCTTTCCATGATGGAACAGGTCCAGAATAATCAACCTGCCACAAGGTAATTGGATAATCACCCCAAGGAATGATCCCATATTGAGAGTTCAGTGTTTGTCTTTGCTGCTGGCAAGTTGGGCACTTATCAGTGGTTGTAACCAGGTTAGCCTTGGTGAGTAAAAGTCCATGTTGCTGAGCCTATATGGCATCTGCCACCATGGCCACTTTTTCCATGGGCCCATTGGGTGATGACAGAGATGTCTGGGGAAAGAGGCTGAGTGGTGTCCATAGAGCAGGTCACCCTATCCACTTGATTATTAAAATACTCCTCTGCTGAGGTCACCCATTGGTGAGCACTCATATGGCATAAAAATATCTTCATGGTTTTTGACCACTCAGAGAGGTCCATCCCCAAATTTCTTTGCCACCAATTTTCCAGTCATGCTTCTTTTAAGTCCCTGGCCATCCAGACAAACCACTAGCTACAGCCCATGAACTAGTATATAATCGCACATCTGGCCATTTCTCCTTCCATACAAAGTGCATGACCAAGTGTACTGCTCATATTTCTGCCCACTGAGAAGATCTCCCTTCACTGCTGTCCTCAGGGATGTCGTAGAAAGGGACTGTAGTCTGCAGCTGTCCACTCTCAGGTGATGCCTGCGTATCTTGCAGAACCACCAGTGAACCAGGCCCTAGTCTTCTCTTTCTCTGTCAACTGATCATGGGAAACTCTCCATGAGGCCATAGGTGCAGGCTGGGGGAGAGAGCAGGGTGGCAGGAGTGGAGATCATGGGCATTTGAGCCACTTCCTCATATAACTACTTGAGTCAGATCAGGACCTTCTTGAGCCCGATCATGTATATACTACTTCCATTTGATAGCAGAATGCTGCTGTGCACAACCCAGTTTATGGCTAGGTGGGTCAGAAAGCACCCAGATCATGATAGGCAGTCCAGGTTACATGGTGACTTGATGACCCACAGTCAAATGTTCAGTTTCCATCTAAGCCCAGTAACAGGCCAAGAGCTGTCTCTTAAAAGGAAACTAGTTATGTGCAGAAAATGGTAGGGCCTTGCTTCAAAATCCTAGAGTCCCTTTTGTGATTCATCTATGGGGGCCTCCCAAAGGCTCCAAACAGCATCCTATCTGCCACTGACACATCAACCACTATTGGATCGCCAGGTCATATGGTCCAAGTGGCAGAGCAGGATGGACCTGTTGCAGAGCCTTCTCCAGTTCTGGACCCCACTAAAAATGGCAGCCTTTTGGGTCACTCAATAAATGGGCCAGCGTAACACACACAAATGTGGAATGTGTTCCCTCCAAAATCCAAATAGGCCCACTAGGCATTGTGCCTCTTTCCTGGCTGTAGGAGAGGCCAAATGCAGCAACTTCTCCTTCACCTTAGAAAGCATGTCTCGTTCACCTTAGAAAGCATGTCTTGACATGCCCCACACCACTGCACCCCTAGATATTTTACTGATTTCAAAGGTTCTTGAATTTTAGTTGGATTAATTTTTCATTCTCTGGTACACAAATGTTTCACCAGTAAGTCCAGTGTGTTTGTGATTTCTTGCTCACTGGATCCAATCAGCATAATGTTATCAATGTAACAAACCACTGTGATATCTTTTGGAAGTGAAAAGTGATCCATGTCTCTCCAAATAAGATTGCAATACAAAGTCAGAGAGTTGATAAACCCCTGAGGTAAGACAATAAAGGTATATTGCCGGCCTTGCCAGGTGATGGCAAATTTTCTCCATTCAGGAATGGAGAAAAAGGTACTGCCAAGTCAATGGCTGCATACCAGGTACCAGATGTGTTAATTTCCTCAAGCAATGAAATCATATCTGGTGCAGCAGCTGCCATCGGAATCACCACTTGGTTAAGCTTATGACAATTCATTGACATTCTCCAAGATCCATCTGTCTTCTGCATGGGCCAAATGGGAGAGTTGAATGGGGATGTGGTGTGGATCACCACCATGCATTTTTCAAGTCTTTGATGGTGGCAATAATCTCTGCAGTTCCTCCAGGGATGCAATATTGTTTTTGATTTACTATTTTTCTAAGTAGAGGCAGCTCTAATGACTTCCATTTGGCCTTTCCTACCATAATAGCCCTCACGCTACCAGTCAGGGAGCCAATGTGGGAGTTCTGCCAGGTGCTAAGTATGACTATGCCAATTATGCATTCTGGCATTGGAGAAATGACCACAGGATAAGTCTGGGAACCCACTGGACCCACTGTAAGTTGGACTTGAGCTAAAACTCCATTAATTACTTGACCTCCTTAAGCCCCTACATTAACTGGAGGACCACAATGATGTCTTGGGTCTCCTAGAATCAATGTCAGCTCAGAGCTGGTGCCCAATAGTGCCCGAAATGTCTGATCATTTCCCTTTCTCCAATGCACAGTTATCATGGTAAAAGGCTGGAGGTCACCTTGGGGAAGGATTGGAGAAAATTTTACTGCATAAGTTGTCAGAAATGTAGCAGGGTCCTTCTTCTAGGGGACCCAGCCACCCTTTCATTCAAGGGATTCTGGGTCTGAAAACTGGCTCAGGTCCGGAAATTGATTGAGGGGCTATGATTCTGTTTTTGTAATTCAAATTAGCCTTTTGTTCATTCGACCTAGGTTTTCTGCTTGTATAAATTAAGTAGTAATGCAGTAGGCTTCCTTTCATTTTCACTTCTAGGAACACTGCAATTAATTGGCCAATGCCAGAGCTCTACACAAGTTAGACTATTCTGAATGCCACTTTGCCTCTTCTGTCCATTACAGTAGTTATGCCCACCTTGCCTTTGTCAGTTGAGTGCCACCACTTGGTCCCTGCCATTTTGAGATCCAATTATTCCCGTTGTAGTTGCGTGACTGTGGTTCCCACTGTGTGATCTGAAATACAGAAAAGAGCAAGTACAGGAGTATTTAAAGATGCAGAGGCTGCCCTCACAAATCTATTTCACAAGGCATTAGTCAAGATATACACAAAGGTATATGTTCTGGACCCTCCCAGCTGGGATGAGTAGGTGTAAAGTGACTAATCCAATCTACCAGCCCAATTTTCCTAAGATTTTGAATCCCTTTCTCTTCATTAAATCAAGAAAGATCAGGCATCACCAGCTGACTCACAGTGGGCCATAATTTAATCCATATTTCAGCTAACCAAGCAAATAAACTATGAGAATGTTTTCTAACTCCCCAAGCGGCAACATTAAATGAGAGTCCCTACTTAGTGGGCTCAAATCAATACATTCAGCCTGATCCCACTCTATGTTCCTTCCATTATCTCACACCCTTAATATCCATTCCCATGCCTGTTCTCCAGATTTCTGTTTATAGGAATTAGAAAACTCAAGCAGTTATTTTTGAGTGTAGTGTACTTCCTCATGGGTCATGCTCCCAACCTCACTTCTAGTAGTGTGCCAGGACTTTATTTCAAGTTATAGGTCTAGAAGCAAACAGGGGTGTTGGGGGGGGGGTCTGAGGAGAATCAACATTTTCTTGCCTGGCAACTGCCTTAAGGGAGGCCATCACTGTTGCCTTAGGGGGCACATGGTTTATCTCCTCAGACAAAGCTGGACAGGTTGATGACAGCATGGGTCAGGGAGGGGATCTTGCCACTTTTGGGGATGAAGAAGCTGTTTCTTCTGGCAAAACATGTTCATCAGAGTTTACGAACTGCGAGTTTCCAGCTTCATTAGGGTCCTATCACACAGCCCCATTTCAAGTTGCAGGATCCCATTCCTTTCCAATCAATGCCCCCACTTTAACAGTAGACACCTGGCGAGGCTGTGCATGACCTTTGCAGGTCAGCTACTTGCATGATAAGAGCTGTGTCCATTTTTCCACAATTTTAGCTCTTTTCTACAGGAGATAAGACTCTCACTCAGGGCAGTCTTACGAGAATTCAAGCTCAGTATCTGCTTCTAAAGTCAGGTGACAGAATCCCTGTGTTCATCATTTTCTTTCATTACTTCATCCATTGAACTTACAGCAAGCAACCAGCTTCATTACGTTCCATATTTTCTCCATATGTGGTCAAAGGTATTGTGTATAGAGTCACTAAACTTGTCTCATGAGCAATGAACCAAGAGTGCCAAATGCATTTATTTTGCATCACTCTCTAAAGTGTTTACAACAAGGATTATCAGTGTTCTTCATACTATTTATTAGAAATAGAGTCCTTAGCATTTTGGTCTCTAATTATACTAAGCAGCAAACTCCAGAAAATTCAAAACCACTAAAAGAACTCCATCCTTAATATTTTGTTCCTCTGGAACAACTGCAGGTACCAAAATCTGTATTAGTCAAGGTTCTCTAAAGGGACAGAACTATAGATATATATAAAGGGGAGTTTATTAAGTATTAACTCACACAACAAGGTCCCACAATAGGCCATCTGCTGCCTGTTTATATTCCAGCTGTGCTGGCAGCTGATTAGATTGTGCCCACTCAGATTAAGTGTGGGTCTGACTTTCCCAGCCCACTGACTCAAATGTTAATCTCCTTTGGCAACACCCTCACCATACACATACCCAGGACCAATACTTTGTATCTTTCAATCCAATTAGGTTGACACTCAGTATTAACAATTACACTGCCCTTGTTCAGAACTATCTCCCACTCACTTTCTAAAATATTCCAAACTTTCGTTGTTCTCTGCCAGCATTTGATCCAATATTTAAATCTTTCTTTTTCAGAAAGATGACTTGCTACTAACTTAATCAAGAAAATTGAAAGTATCAACATGAACCTCCTCAAACTAGAAGTATCCGCCTTTCATTCATGTCATGTCTTTTGAGGCCAACTTCCTTACATGGTTGTAATCACATTTCTTTATGCCTCCTTTGGGTCTTTGCTCTCTTTCTCTTATGTTTGTTTACAAATGTTTTATTATTTCTTTTCCTGCACATCTCTCTCAGCATATCAGGTAATTTCCTGATCCAAAATGCACGCTTCTCTTCTCAGCCAACCTTCAAACAACTGTGTCCAAAGTCATGTGTACCTAAACCAACAATATAACCCCTTGTTTAATCCAATTGACACTTCTTGCAGCTCTTACCATATTAAATCTCTGCTGCTTTTAATATACTTTTCAATTTTTTCTTCTTGAAAATTATCCATTTTCATGGATTCCATGGCATGTATTCTTTAACAATATATCACTTTACCAATAATACCATTTTTGTCTATTTCACATGGTTCTCATTGTCTTTCAGTCTCTTTATTACACTCAGCAGATTCCATGTTACTTTGTATTTTCATCTCAATTTATCAAACTGCCTATTGTAGGACTTTGGAATACACCTGTGAGCAACACAAAGTTTCTACATACATATAGTTTGCAATCCTGTTTGTATCTGTCTGTAACAAGGTAAGTCAGATACAGGGAAACACCCTATAACAAAATAAGTGATGGAAAACAACAAATTTTGATATGTGCTATCTAGATAACTGAATTAAGCTGATATGACAGTGACTGGGAATCAGATAATGTTTTATTGAGATGATATTTAGGTTGTTCTCTGAATAATAGAAGAAGGGAGCCACAGACTGTTGCTAATGATAATAGTTCAGGAGAAAAACTGATCATCTGATGTTATGAATAAATTGACCATGCTTGAAGAAGACAGTGATGTTTATTGGGTTGAAAGTCTAGTGAATGATGAGAAAAAATATAGTTAGGGAAGGTGCCAGATCAGTAGAGCCTTAAAGTCAATATAAGAAGGCTTTAATAGAAAACAGGAAAGTAAAATGATGTAATTCGTATCTCTGTATTAATACATGATAGTTGTATGAATTAATGTGGAAGGTACAATATTTCGTTAAAGGAATGTAATGTATATGATCAAGTTAGAGTGTTCGGAGTGTTTATCACCTCAAGTATTTCTATGTGTGGGGAACATTTCAAGTCCTCTTTTCCTGCTATTTTGAATCACATAATACATTGTTGTTAATAATAGTCACCCCACTCTTCTACCAAATATTTCAATCTATTCCTTCTGATGTGTGTTTGTGGAGAACTGGTGTTAGTCTTCTTTGAATGTTTAGTAGAAGTTGGCAGTAAAGCCATTCAGTCCTGGACTTTTCCTTGCTGGGAGATTTTTTTTTAATTGCAGCTTCAACTTAATTACACATTATTGATCTGTACAGATTTTTTATTTCTTTCTGATTCAATCTTGGTAGGTATATGCACCAGGAAAATCCATTTCCCCTAGGTTTTGCAATCTATTACTATACAGTTTTTCATAACAGACTCTTCTGAAGTATCAACTATAATGTCTCCTTTTTCATTTCTAATTTTGTTTAGTATATTTTCATTCTCTTTTTGCTTAGTTAATCTAGCTAGTAGTTTATTGATTCTTTTGTTTATTATTTGTATTGTGTTCTTTTAGTCTCTATTTAGTTTAGCTCTGTTCTTTATTATTTATTTACTTTTCCTAAATTTGGGCTTGGTTTGTTCTTGCTTTTCTAGTTCCTTAAGGTGCATTACTAGAGTGTTTATTTGAAACATTTCTACTTTTCTGCTTTAACATTTATTGCTATAAATTTTCCTCTTAACTCTGCTTTTGTTGCACCCCACAGGTTTTGGTGTGTTGTGTTTCACTTTAGTTTCTTTCATGTCATCTTATTTTCTTTCTTGACTCACTGGTTATTCTAGAGCATGTTAATTGTCACATATTTGTACAGTTTCCAAAGTGTCACCTTATTATTGATTTCTAGTTTTATTCCATTGTGATCTGAGAAGATACCTAATATAATTATTATTTTTTTATTTTTATTTGCTGAGACTTGTTATGTGTTCTAACATATAATCTGTCCTGGAGAATGTTCTGTGTACTAATGAGAAGAATGTGTATTTTGTAGCTGTTACGTAAAATATTCTGTAAATTTCTGTTCCATTTGCTCTAAAATGCAGTTTAAATTCAATATTTTTGTTGTTTAATTTTCTGTCTGGATGATATGTCTAATGTTGAGAGTGGAGTGTCAAAGTTCCCAACTGCTATGGTATTATAGTCTATCTTTTCCTTTAGATCTGCTAATATTTGCTCTATATATCTGGGTGCTCCAATATTGGGTGCATATATGTTTAGAATTGTTATATCCTTGATCCTTTCAGGATTATATAATGACATTCTTTGTCTCTTCCTACTTGGGAGGGTGGTCTTGCTTTCAGTGGCAGCAGCTGTATGTAGGCAGCTGGGGAGCACATACTTCCCTCGTGCTTCTCTGTGGTGGCAGCTGCAGCCGCTTTGCGCAGGAGACTTTGTCCTCAGAGCACATGAAAATCCACAGTAACTCTGATCTGGAGCAGTAAGAACTTTGCCAATGGCTCATGCTTCAGACTAAGTGGCATCATCATGCCATGGTGATCGCTGCAGGTGAGAAATGTAAATGGTACTCTAGAGAGGTAGTGATGCAGAGGCTTTTGGTTCCCAGGGCAGAAAACAGCTTAGCATCTCAAAATGTTGTCATGCTGCAGCTTTTTAAGATTCAGAGTGGGTATGGGTCCCAGTGTGAGTTCCCTCTCTGGAGAAATGCCTTCATGTGTTTTTCAGGAAGCTCCCTATTTTAGCCTCAGGCCCACCAATGTCTATGTGTTTTCTTATCACTAGGATACAGGAGTTTATAGTTAGAATGTGAACCACTGGGGATCATTCACTTCGGCTTTCCCTCAGTTCAAGAGCCATTCCAGACTCTTAGAGAATCCCATCTAAGCAGACTACCTTGCTTCCCTCTCCCTTCTTGCTTTAAATGTTTCACTCCTCAGCTGAATGGCAGTGTTTTTCCTTAAATGGCCTGATAAAAGTGTAATTACTCACTATTTTGCTTCTTCTTGATGATGGAGGTGAGTGCAAGATGCCTCTAGTTGTGTATTTTGAAGCCCCTCCAAAAATTTGTATCTTTATAAGGTCAGGCTGCTTTGGGAAAGTATATTGAAAGTAGCAAGGAGTAGCCACAAAAAGAATTCTTAGATGGTTGTTGCACTGAACTGTTTCGGATATAACAATGGCCTCCTGGGAAATTGAGAGTAATAGGAGTAAAGATGAAAGCAGAGGATATTTTGGGGTACATTTGGAGGTGATGACAGAAGTTGCCAGTAAATTGAGGACGAAGAATTATGGGAAAGAAATAACCAATGAATGAATGGCTAGATCATTGTTCACTAGTGATACAATTCATTGTGATGAGGAATGGGTGAGTGGTAGTTACATTAGAGAAATAGGTATGAGGAGTTCTGTTGGGCAATGTTTGAGGTAATTATTGACATGCTTATGGAGGTGTCAGCTAGGAATTTGAAAAAGATCAGTTTGAAATTCAAGGGAAAGCAGAATGCACATGATATAAACTTAGAAGTTACTACTACATATAACTTGTATTTTAAGCTGTGGGACAAGAAAAAGTCTACAAGGGAGATTGTATTGATACAAACAGAGGGGAGAATGGAGCACTGGTTCATTTCAAGATTTAGTCATCAAAAGAGGATACAAAGCTAGCCAATGAGATCTACAAGAGAAATAAGCAGAGTAATATATTATAGAAGTCAAGAGAAAAATGTATTTTAAGAAGGAGGAAATATATAATGCTGTTTTGGGCCAAATAAGAAAAGACAAATGATCAGAACATTCTATTTTGACAACTTGAAAGTCATTTGTGACCTACACAGGAACAATTGCAGTGAAATGGTGAGGGCAAGGACCCTATTACAGAAGGTGAGAGGACAAGGTAAGGGGAAATGGAATCAGCAACTCGAGATGACACCTTCAAAAAGTTGTACGATCACAGGTAAGAAAGAAATAAAGTGACAACTAGGAGAGGAAGTGGGTCACAAGAGGATTTGTGCTTTTGTTTGTTGTATTCACTTGATTTTTTATTAAGATAGATAAAACAACTATATTTTTGTTACAGATTCCCGTAAGGCACCATATCAATTTCATCGTTGAAGACTGGACAATGGAAACTTTTCTCTACTCCTTTGTCTCACCCACTCATAGCCCATCAGTGATCACACACTGTCAGATTTACCCTCTATTTCTTGAATCTAGCTTCTTTTCTCCATCTCTACTGCCATTGTTTTAGTTCAGACACTTACCTAGATTAGTCTATACTCTCCTTTCCTCAATTCTCTCATTCTTTAAAGAGTTTCTTGGCATTGCAACCAGAGTTGGGCAGGTAAAATATGACTATTTTAACACTTTCCATGCTGATAATAGAATTAAGTTGAAGCATTGTTACTTGGGATAAGAAGCCTAATTAACTTTCTTAACTTGATCTCACATTTTGCTTTATTATTTATCAGTGCTGTGGCAAATTAAACTACTAAAATTGTTTTCTGCTGAACACCCATATGGTTTCAAGCTAAAGTACTTCCCTGACTGACTTTCCTATCCCTTACTAGGTTTTTTTTTTTTTTTTTTTTTTTGAGACGGAGTTTCGCTCTTGTTACCCAGGCTGGAGGGCAATGGCGCAATCTCGGCTCACCGCAACCTCCGCCTCCTGGGCTCAGGCAATTCTCCTGCCTCAGCCTCCTGAGCAGCTGGGATTACAGGCACGCGCCACCATGCCCAGCTAATTTTTTGTACTTTTAGTAGAGACGGGGTTTCACCATGTTGACCAGGATGGTCTCCATCTGTTGACCTCGTGATCCACCCGCCTTGGCCTCCCAAAGTGCTGGGATTACAGGCTTGAGCCACCGCACCCGGCCTACTAGGTATTTTTTATTCTTTAAGGTTTAGATTAATATTTCACTTCTTTCAAAAATGTGCCTTAAAACTCTAAAATTGCTTAAGCACACCGTCCTTCTATCAGCTTAAATGTGTGTGTATGTGTGCACGTGTGTTTTTCATTGAATCGAAATTATCTTCTTAAGCATCTGTCTTCATCACTAGCTTAAGGCTCTTTAGGACAGGGTCCTTGTATAATTACTTTTTGTTGTTTTGAGCCTTAGCTGATATCTTAGCTGGACTTAGTAAAATAGTTGATAATCTGAACACTAACCCATTATGCAGATATGATGTTCAGTGATACTTATGCATACAAATATTCTTACCCAAATGGAACTTACATGTTTACATGCAACTAATCAGAGCAAGAAAACATAGATTTTTAGCAACAAAAAAAAAATTCCCTTAATATCCAGAACTATTATTCATTGGTTGTCCTGTAAGTCACCCAGATGCTTGAAACCAGTGTCTTTAATCATAAAATGATGATACTAATACTTATTCTATGATGTTACCAATAATTAGAAATATTTTGAGAAATAAAATATACGATATTTTAAATATCTGTACCTACTTTAATATTTGGAAAATAATAAATGGCCTTAAAATGGTAATCCCCATTTGAAAATTTCAGATTTATTAATTTTCTGAATATTCATTAAGCATTAACTATAATGCAGATCCCATTCTAGACATTAAAATCCAGCAATAAGCAAGATAAACATAATTCTTACTGTCACAGAATGTATATTAGGAAAACCAAGGCTCAAAAAACAATTACAGAATTTGTTATTTAATTGCAATTGTAAAAAGTGCAACCAGGAAGCATTTTGTGTTATGAAAGTATTAAGCTTGTCACCCACAACTTTCTTTTCATTATTTTGCTCAGGTGTTCTTTGACTAGTGATTATTCAGACAATTACCCAGTGTTATTATTTGGGAGATAACGTATCAGTGATCTGTTTCCATATGTATATAAATTATCATTAAAGCAAAGAACTGGGTAATGTTGTAGTGGATTCTAAGAAGTATACCATAGTTTTGGTGTCAAGGAGTTCAGTAGTAGAAACAAGCACTTAAAATGAGTAATTTTTTTACAGCACCATAGGAATTTAAAGGCAGAGATTCCCAGATGTGGAATGCTTCAGTTTAAAGATGGCATCTGAATTGGACCTTTCAAAATCAATAGCAGTTTGAAAGCAAATTCTTTTCAATATCTATTAACTATCACCAAAAAAAATATGCATTTGTAATCTCAAAACCTTACTATTAGCTGACATCCACTACATTAATATAGGAACGTATTACTTGTTACCTATATTATTGACAAAGATTTCTATGTGATTTTCACCTCACTATGCTTTGAATATGTCCCCCAAATTTCATGTGTTGGAAGCTTAATCCCCAGTGCAGCAGCGTTGAGAAGTGGAGCCCAACAGGAGGTGTTTAGGTCATGGGGGCAACAGCCTCATGAATTGATTAATGTCATTACCATGGGACTGTGTTTGTTATTTAGGGATAGGTTTCTTATTAAAAGACTAAGTTGAGACCCCTCTGACTCTCTCTCTCTGGCCCTCTTTTTGTCCTTCTGTCATGTGATGCCTCTCCTGTCACAAGGCAGCAAAAAGGTCCTTCCCATATACTGGCCCCTCAGTCTTGGATTTCTCAGCCTCCAGAACTGTGAGCCAATAAATTCTGTTCATTATACATTTTCCATTCTGTATATTCTGTTATACTAAGAAGAGCTATGGATTAAGATTCTCTTCCAATTGCTTTCTTCTTTGTTTTTTAGGGTAAACTTTGCAAAAGCATAAATCAAATTCTGTCACATCCTTGCATTCAATCTTTCATTGGCTTTTTAAGTTTTCAAATAAAACCCAACATTCCCAACATTAAATATGAGCTCTTGCATGATTCAAGCACCACGATCTAATATAGTAGTGAACTCTAAACCTAGGCATAGCAAAAATGTGCAAAACCCAACTAGCCCACACACTCTCCGATCACTGTGCTTTTCCCTATTCTGCTTCTTTATTTTATTTTTCTAACTTCTACTGCGCTTATAGGTTCAGATAATATACCATCTTTTATAGGTAGCTTTTTCTGAATCTCCTCCAATTTCTGATAAGGAGGGTTAACTACCCCCACAAAACTCTCTGACACCCTCTACCTTAACAGGTATCATCTGTATTCACTTGTCTACTTATTCCATTAGACTGTGACCTTTTGCAGGGCAACAGCTATATTTCTTGGTATTTTTTTTTTACAATACCTAAAAGACTTTCTGTCATCACAAAAAAATTTTACTTATTTAATCTCAAAACCTCAAGAATAAATACATGAATTGTTGAAGTAATTGAGATATTTCAAGTGATAATATAAAATTTTACAAAATGGCTAAAGAAAATGAAGGCACAGTCTGTTAGCGAGGGAAAAAAAAAAATTTTTGGAAGGGGCCCAATAGGTAACAAGCCTAGAAAATATATGGAGCAGGTCTATGAGATAGAGCTTCTGGTCATGATGAAAATTTTCTATTTCGCACTGTCCAATACAGTAGCCACTAGCCGGCTGGACAATTGGGCACACAAAATGTGGCTAGTGTGGTGGTAATGCTAAAATTTAGCCCATTTTAATTAATTTAATTTTAAATTTAAATCATTGCTGTGGCGTTTACTGTACTGGATAGTACAAAAGGGTCACATCTGTAGAAGACCCTGTATATCAGGATAATGAGACAATATTTTTTAGGTAATTAAAAAAAATTGAAGTACTCTAAGGAGAAAATTAACATAATTCAAAGAGTGTCTTAATGAGTTCTGAAAATGAAATACTAATAAGCAATGATACAAAGGTATAAAAATCATAAACTGTTATAATGTGCATGCTGGTTTATTTCTTCTAGTAATTCTGTTTTGTTTCTCACTTTAACCATCTAATGAGGTGAAGATAATGGACAATAATTTTTTATCTAACTTGCTAATGTGGAACGATAATGTAATATTTTGGAAATATCTTCAATAGAATTGGAGTAAGAAGTCTGAATATCAATTATTTTCTTAGTAGTGAATTAATTGGATAACAAAATATGCAATTTGTAATTTGAAAATATTATGACTTTTTATTGCATACATTTTATGTAATAGATAAATAATGTGTTCTGCTGTTTGATACGTATTCATAAAATTTCTGATGTTATATAGCTACCAGGCAAGGCTTAGATATAAGGTAAGCACAAACCCCATATTCCTAGAACAATTCAGTCATACCTAATGTAAATCAGTTGACACACATATTAAAATATTTTATCCTCCCGTTTCTGCCTCAAAAATGTCTATCTTCTGATAATAAATTATATGGTTACAATTTGTGCATCTCTATCACAAACTACAATACACATTTCTTTTAGAAAATATACACATTAGACTATTTTATAGTAAAAACAGCTAATATACTTCTATTTGTTTATTTCTCTGGCAGCAAAAGCATAAGCCACAAGGTAAAGAAAGTTCAGAGACTCAGGTCACGACATTCTGAACACATCTGAAATGCTTATGAACATTTAACGTGAATTTACCTTCATCAATTTGCTGACAGTATTGTATCTTGCTCATATGGTTTGTCAAGATTAAATCAAAATGATTATATAAAACATTTAACAGTATTTGGCAGAGCCTAACTAATTAGCAAATGTTAGACAATCTAATTCTTACTGCTATTTTGTGTCATTATTATTAATGTTGGTTTTTGTTCTACACCTCTTCTGGCAGGTTAAAACATCCCGGGGTAAGGTTTGGCTGGGAAGAGCATGGTGGCTATTAAGATCTATGGCAAACTCAACAGGTGAAGCTTCCCTTTCCTGCTTGGCCTTGGAGCATTTCTTGGCTATCAGATGGCTCCTCTCATAGGCAAGACAGGTAGGAGGGACACCAAAGATTTTCTGTCTTCTTCTTGGCCATGGTTTCTAACATGTGTCACAACAGGTTAGGTGTAAATCTACACTTGCCTGATCAGTCTCAGCAAGAAAAACAATATATATACATTATCTCATAATCTCTCAAGTAGAAATTTTTGCATTTATATATTTATACAATATTCTCCAAAGTGTCTTCTTTTTAGATACCCAAAGCAGGTTTGCTCAAACATATTTCAAATTATAGTTGCATTAGAATATAAAGAGAGGCTAGAGGTCTTATGTCATTTTATTTAGATAATATTTCTGCCTCCCAGGTTGCAATAAAGACAATGTTTAGAAAACACCATTATATGTGCTTAAAAAATAGTGACTATTATTATTTTCTGATTGATTTAGAGATTATGATAGACGAACAATACTGGGGAAAATGTGAATATGGACGTATGAGAAAAATGTCAACAGAAAGGCAAAGAAATTAATTCAAAACAATGACCATTTTAGGTTTTAAGAGAATTAATACATCTGGGGGCAAAGGACTGGAAATCTAAGAAGATTACCTGGAAATTAAACACATTTGGGTATAGTTTTCTTAAATTATCAAAAAAAAAAAATAAGTGTTGTGATCCTTGGGGGAAAAAAACTTCAAATATTCTAAAGATGTTTGGCTAGATTTTCAAGCAATGGATGGAAGAAAGACAGAGCTGTACCAATACACTGTAATGTTATGTGAACCAACTTGGACGCAAGCAGGAGACCAGGGGCAAAGACATGAGGAGACAATAGTTACAGGGTTTGTTGTGACAATTAGGACTTAAAAATTATTATAGGCTTCTGAAAAAGAGAATGCCAAGATATAAATGATGGTTCGGGTATCTGTTTTTCTTTTTACTACTTATATGGAGGGTGATTTGCACATGGTGAAAGGCTACAGGAAGTCAATAATTAAGTTGTATCAAGGTGAAAAAGGAAGTCAGAGCACAATGAAGCCAGGGTGCAATATTACTGTTGTAGCCTTCTTACCTGTCCTTTAAAAGAGAAATGAAAAACATTATTTTCAGATAACTAAATTGGGACATGTTAACAACCTCAATAGGAGTAGAAAAATGAAACAGTCATTCCTATACAATTAGCACACAAACCAACACATTATAATTAGATTCAGCATGTAAATTAATCAATAAAACATTAAATAAAATAAGCAAAACCAGTGAAAGGGTGTGCTGACAAAATCCATTGCTCTTGTTTTATTTCTGTTCCTCCATGCAACTTAATACATATCCAGTCAGTTTTTACACTGAATCTCACTATACTGCCCTTCAAACTTGGGAAGATATTGAAACTTGTTTGGTGTAAGATGGTAATTTTCATTAGACTTAGAGAAAATATCTTCAAAATTGAACTCCAGTACCGTTTCTAATGACCCAGGCTCATCTACCCAAGGTGAGGAAAACAGGCCATGTGAGAAAATGTTGCTGATACTTTTGTCAAGAAGCAACTAGGAGATTAGGATACTGAGGGAACGAGATGGAGTGCTGCAAAAACAAAGTGAAATGGAGAATTTCCCAGGAGAGTAGAACTGAGATATTTACAAATACAAACAATGCAGACATATAGGAAGAGACTTTATTCAGGAGAAAGACTATTGCAATAAGGGGAAAACTCCATTCTCAGATATCTGCAAGCATCTCAAAATTAACAGAAAAAACAATCCTCTTTTATAGAATAAGAAAGGCAAGCAAAGATAAGCAAAATCATATAAAGGGAAGTTAGAGAAGCCGAGAGAAATGAACCATTGAATCTGACAGGAAAAGCGTCTTGCCAGTTCCCATGAGAAGCTTACAAGGGGGCTCATTCCATTTTTTAGTGCTTGCTTAGGCTTAGAGGCAAGCAGAGTTTAGAAGCTTTTAGGAAAGAGAGTAGCCTGACTCTAGTTTAGTCAAAACAAAGCCATGATAAGAAATTGGAAACAGGCCGGGCGCGGTGGCTCAAGCCTGTAATCCCAGCACTTTGGGAGGCTGAGGTGGGTGGATCATGAGGTCAAGAGATAGAGACCATCCTGGTCAACATGGTGAAACCCCGTCTCTACTAAAAATACAAAAAATAGCTGGGCATAGCGGCGCGTGCCTGTAATCCCAGCTACTCAGGAGGCTGAGGCAGGAGAATTGCCTGAACCCAGGAGGCCGAGGTTGTGGTGAGCCGAGATCGCGCCATTGCACTCCAGCCTGGGTAACAGGGGCGAAACTCCATCTCAAAAAAAAGAAAAAGAAAAAAAGAAATTGGAAACAGTGAACATTTGGGCAGAATTATGTCAGCAGACTATAAGATACATTACTGAGTGAGAGTTTGTATGTAAAATTCATAGGGAAGACAGGATTAAGGAAACTAGTGTAGAAATTAGGACTTGTTACAGAACTAGAAATACAAGGTGATGATGCCATGTGTCAGTAATAATTAGCACCAAGACCTAAAATCGTCACCCAGTCCCTCATTTGCCATGTGCCAAATGCCCTGCATAGTTAGGGGGAGCTACCCAGCAAACCAAAGAGGAGCAAGCAGCAATAGCAGAAACTTCTTATTGGAGCAGAACGAGAAACAGAACAAAATCCTCAGAAAACAAAAAACAAACAAATATATATTCATAATGTAGCTTTATTATTTGAAATTTTTATTCAATATCACAATGTAATAAACATTTTTAATTCAAGATTAGGCTATCTGAAATATCATCTGACTAAAATTTTTAAAAAATGGATTATGATATTTTTGACTTACTCAATAAACTATCAATTTATGTTCACCAAGATGGAGACATATTCACAATGACAATAATGGTGGCTAATATTTCCTGGGTATTCACTGTGTGCCAAACACTGAGCTTATATGTCTCTCATACACTGTAACCTGTAAACCTCTGAAATAACCTAATGAATATGCATTATTAGTATTACAATCTTGCAGATAATAGTAACCTTTACTAAAATTCCATGAAATGACACAAAAATTTTACAAGTCAGTCAACATGTATAAGAGAAACAACGTCTAATGCATAGAATTCTTCACTGTGCATACACTGTAATGACTGTCATGCTTCAGTTCTACTAAATTACTTAAAGATCCGGGAACTGGGGAAAGAAAGAGGAAAAGTAACTACCATCTACTGAGATGAAACTATGTGCCAACCATTTCAGACATATTATTTAACTTAATTTTATCACATATAATATAATGTAGGCATTGTGGCTCCTCTTCCAAATAAAGAAACCAAAATTCAGGGGTTAAACAACTTTCTCAAGTAAATGTATTTGTAAAACTGAAATTTTAAGTTAGGTTTCTATGACTCTAGGCCTGTAATTTTCTCATTTCACAGCCGCTACATTCAGTTATTCAGTGACCTCAGCAACTTTTCAGTTGAAGATTCTGCATCACTAGATAACAGAACAAACTCAAGAGCTAATCCACATGTATGTCTAAGTCAATTTATTTAAGCTGCACAGTTTTATTCTACCTGATTTTCATGCATTCAGCTGTCTATTTTTAAGCTAGGCATTAAAGAAACTTGCAAAAATATAAAACAATGACACTTTTCTCACTATTTTTTGTTTGTTTTGGAAAATCTAGTTGTTATTCATGTAATATGTTATATATTAATATGTAACAGATTTATTTCTGTCATTTTTAATGAATCAGAATTTTAATTACCAGTTCTTATTTCTAATGGTGAAAATATCTATAAATGTGACCCACATAAACAAAAACGCTGGTATTCTTGATAATTTAGATTCTAAGGGAATCTCAAGACTAAAAACTTCAGAAGTGTTTTTCTAATCCAGTATTGGTTTTGTCTAAATTTCTACATCTTCTAAAACCTACCACCCCACTTGGAGTAATCAACCAAATCTTAGGGGCTAAGTCTTTCAGTAATTTTTTGTTTTATACTTACCTTGTATTTACAATAACTTCTGGGGCCTTCCTTCTTTCTGGTAGACACAAAACACCTGCTTAACAAATAAATTGCATCATTTAATACTCTGATGTCCAGGCTCAGGTATACCATTAGGGAGCTGTGTGTCCAGAAGGCACAGCCACATGTTCCTGAAAATGTAGGTGAGTAAGGCCCAAATTGACATTATATTATATGTCACAGAATTCTTTTAAATAATGAAGATGGTTAATTCTTTTCTTCAACAAATACAATACTATTACTAAGCATAAGGCCCTATTCACTGGGGAGTCAGAATTGAATATTATTAAACAACTCCTTTAGTCTTTGGAGCTTTGGTTGTGTGGGAAGGTAGCCACTAAACAATGAATTGTACAATTCATCATTAATTGTAATTTACAATAAGAGTGACAAAAGAGACTTATAAAATATTATAAAATCCTACAAGGCATATCGAAATAAACATGTTGCCAAATGTCTGCCTTCATAGCCAAAAAAGGGTCTTAGGCTAGCTTCTTTCTGTTTAAAATAAGGAGGGGAGTGTCACTGACCTGTACTCATCCTGTGTATCACTTACCAATTTTTGTTCCTATAATTATTGGCTCAGTAATTACTTGAGCAATGTCTACTTTCTCCATTATTCTATAGGTTCCATAAGAGAAACTTATATTTTGTTCACAGCAGAACTCCCTGGACTAGCAAGGCACATGATACATCAAGAAACATGGTAGGTACTTAATAATACATTTGTTGAATAAATAAATGAATATCACATCTATCCAGAAGGCTTGCTAGAGCTTCCTTTTAAATCTACATATTTACTGAACCATTATATATATATATAAAACTGATATTCTAAAAGAGTTAAAAAAAAAGTCTAAGAATTTTTAAACTTTAATCACTTACTGGTAAGCAAGAATGTGACAATATATTAATGTAACAAAATACATACATTTATATTTAAGAACATGTAGTCTCCTAAGTGTTAACATCTGCCAATGAACAATGGAATAAAGAAAGATCCTGACCTCATGAAGGTTACATGCTTCCTTGGTTATACAATGACAAACTGAATTTATAGTCATACATAGTTAAAATTGCAATGTATTTGCAGAGATTAAGATAAATTATGTTTAAGAGGTAAGTTGGTTAAAGGAGTATATTATTCTACTTGGAATGTTGTAACAAAATACTACAGACCAAGTGGCTTGAACAGCAGCCATTTATTTCTTAAAGTTGTAGAGGCTGGGAAGTCCAAGATCAAGGTACTGGCCAATTTAGATTCTGATGAGGACCCTTTTTCTGACTTGTAGATAGCCACCTTCTGCCACCTTATTTCTGTGTCTTCACATGGTTGAGAGAAAACTATTCATCTCTCTTCTTATTCTTATAAAGTCATTAATCCTACCATGAGGGCTCCTCTCTCATAACCTCATTTAATCCTACTTACCTCACAAAGACCCCATTTCCAAAAAAAATCATAATAAGGATTAATGCTTTAATATGAGAATATTAGGGGGCAGAATCCATTGCAAGGCAAGAAATAAAGGACAAAATTTGTGCTGTAAGATAAAAGGAGAAAATTAATACAGCTTGTCTGAGAGAGGACGCTGGATTTAGGGGTATGTAGTCACAGATACAAACACTTAGACATTGAGTGGCCAAGGAGCCATTGTGATCATCTTTGAGCCTACGCTGGGGAGAAAGTTCAATATATAAGCAAAATATGAAATTAATTTAATAAATATTTAAATTTATAAAATATTAAGAGTCTGACAAATAGCTGTCTGAGTAATCTAATATTGGCGACATTGAAATGTCACCAATTTTCCCCAACTAAAATGCAGCAAACCACATCTGCTGGCAGAAGAATATAAAGAATGATCTATTTTACCCATTTCTATTTCTAGCTTTTATGAATGAACTTAATGTCAAATAGGTATGAGCAGAAATCTCAAAGGATGAAAGATATAGCTGCTTCTAGAAGCCAGCAATTTGAAGGATTAATCTATTATTTGCTGCAACTGAACATTCTTTTCCAATTAGTCAGACTTTTAAAACCCAGGAATAACATTCCATTTCCCTGAGTAAAACAAAGTAAATGAAAGAAAACTGTTAGCATTCATTAGCTAATGCTCAAAAGATTTTCTGCCTTCTTTGAAGGGAAAAATAATGTCCTTGATTTTGAGTGATTTTGCTGTGATCTCATCAGTAGTTTTAATACAGGCTCTAATTAAAGACTGATATCATATATTTGAAATCACAATCTCATTAAAGAATAGCATAAAACTGATTAATATTTTTTTAAAGTGAATAAAAATTTTAACCTTTCAATAATATGATTTTATATTAAAAAATGCTTGAAGGCAACATAAGAATATAAATAATATGTAAATTGTGTATTTACATATGTATACAAAATATACATTATGTATATGAAATATCTACATTACATATATATGAAAAAGAGAAAGACAGATGTGTGTACATATATATGTACATAGGATAACATATCCATAGAAAATAAGCTAGCAGCGAGACACTTTCTTGTACAAAGAGTACTTTATAGCCTACAATTCCTCAATAAAACCATTGATATTAAGGTTTAAGTCCAAGTATTGCCTAATAAAATATCAAGAAACCTATGTGCTTCTATTAATTAATGACTAGTAAGAAGCGCTAAGCTGATGCTTCTCTTGCCGTTTTTTTGGTGAGTTGTCTTCATAACTTAGGAAATCTAGTGAATTATGCTTATAGGACTTTAATGATAGCTCAATCCAAAGGCAAAAAAAAAAAAAGGCTAAAAATATGAAAGTCATTGTCTAGGGGACACTTGCAGTGGGCCTGACTCTTACATGGCTACCAACTCCCTGAATCACAGTGTATCATCGTACACCCCCGTTGGCTCCAGGATGGGGTCTGACTTCCAGGTTGAACATGACGTAAAACTCTCTGGGAATGATAGCACTGGTAGCTTTATGTTTTTGAGTGGCCATCTCAGGATGCTAGCTCTTGCTGAAAGAAAAGAGTCCAGCACCCAGGAGTAAAAATTTAAAATAAGACATTCAGGAAAATTGGTCTTCACAAAATAGGTTGAATTCCACATACGATTCAGCTCTAAGGAATGAATAGGTATATACTCTAAAAACCGAAACCAATCTCTTTTGTAAGGAATGAGCAAACACAGTGGATGGTCCTGGTGAAAGCTGAGATTTGATAGGCAATGGGAATTTAGGACTTACTCCAGTACTGCTAGATATGAGGCTTTAACATAGCATACAAAATCCAAGAGGTCACTCACGATTATGTTTGAAATGTCTAATAGATGATCAAGCTTGTCATGTATAAGGACTGGCTTGACTGATGGAATAAATGGAGCTGAAGACATGAATTTAACTTTATCAATGCCTAATTTCATCCTGGCCTGCAAAACTAACTCAAGACCAGGTTCAAGTAAAGAAACAAACTAGTAAATGCTAAATGAAGAATTTTCTTTTGGCAAATAAAGAGCCAAAACAGAAGCCACTGGGAAAGAAAAGAAAACCAGAGGATTCAACTAAATGCAGATGGTACTATAAAGAGGACTAATGCAAACAGTTGGCAAAAGAAGAATCAGATGATCTACCAACACCTGGCAGAGACATGATCTACCAACACCTGGCAGAGACATGACCTACCAAAACCTGGCAGACAAAAAGGAAAATTTCAGGCCAATACCCCTCATGAATATAGATGCAAAAATCCTCAATAAAATAGTGGCAAACCAAATCCAGCAACACATCAATAAGCTTGTCCACCAGAATCAAGTCGGATTCATCCCTGGGATGCAAGCCTTGTTCAACATATGTAAATCAATAAACATAATCCATCACATAAACAGAACCAATGACAAATACCACATGATTATCTCAATAGACGCAGAAAAGACCTTCGATAAAATTCAACACCCCTTGATGCTAAAAACTCTCAATAAACTAGGTGTTGATGGATCGTATCTCAAAATAAGAAGAGCTATTTATCCAAGCTCACAGCCAATATTATACTGAATGGGCAAAAGCTGGAAGCATTCCCTTTGAAAACCGGCACAAGACAAGAATGCCCTCTCTCACTACTCCTATTCAACATAGTATTGGAAGTTCTCCAGGGCAATCAGGCAAGAGAAAGAAATAAATGGTATTCAAACATGAAGAGAAGAAGTCAAATTGTCTCTGATTGCAGATGACATAATTCTATACTTAGAAAACTCCATTATCTCAGCCAAAATTTTCCTTAAGCTGATAAGGAACTTCTGCAAGTCTCAGGATACAAAAATCAACATGCAGAAATCACAAGTATTCTTTATTATTATTATTATTTTTTGAGATGGAGTTTCGCTCTTGTTACCCAGGCTGGAGTGCAATGGCACGATCTCAGCTCACCGCAACTTCCACCTCCTGGGTTCAGGCAATTCTCCTGCCTCAGCCTCCTGAGTAGCTGGGATTACAGGCATGCGCCACCATGCCCAGTTAATTTTTTGTATTTTTAGTAGAGACAGGGTTTCACCATGCTGACCAGGATGGTCTCGATCTCTTGACCTCGTGATCCACCCGCCTCGGCCTCCCAAAGTGCTGGGATTACAGGCTTGAGCCACCGTGCCCAGCCAAAATCACAAGTATTCTTATACACCAATAATAAACAGAGTCAAATCATGAGTGAACTCTCATTCACAATTGCTACAAAGAGAATAAAATACCAGGAATACAAGTTACAAGGGATGTGAAGGACTTCTTCCAGGAGAACTACAAACCACTGCTCAAGGAAATAAGAGAGGACACAAAACATGGGAATGCTTTTACACTGTTGGTGGGAGTGTAAATTAGTTCATCTGTTGTGAAAGACAGTGTGGCAATTCCTCAAGGATCTAGGATCAGAAATATCATTCGACCCAGAAATCCCATTACTGTGTATATACCCAAAGGATTATAAATCATTCTCCTATAAAGACACTTGCATGCATATGTTTATTGCAGCACGTTCACAATAGCAAAGACTTGGAACCAAACGAAATGCCTATCAGTAATAGACAATATAAAGAAAATATGGCACATATACACCACAGAATACTATGCAGCCATAAAGATAATGACTTCATGTCCTTTGCATGGACATGGATGAAGCTGGAAAACTAACACAGGAACAGAAAACCAAACACTACATGTTCTCAGTCATAAGTAGGAGTTGAACAATGAGAACACAGGGACACGGGGAGGGTAACATCACATACAGAGGCCTACTGGGGGTTAGGGAGTTAGGGGAGGGATAGCATTGGGAGAAATATCTAATGTAGATGACAGGTGGATGGGTGCAGCCAACCACCATGGCACATGTATACCTATGTAACAAGTGTATACCTATGTAACAAACCTGGACGTTTGTTACATCTGCACATGTACCCCAGAACTTAAAGTATAATAAAAATTTTAAAAAGGAGAGGAACAAAAAATGAAAAATAGAATCAGATGATCAAGGTAAAAGTAGGAACAAGAGAAAAACTGGAGAAGCAGAGAGACTTTATTAGAACGGCAAGACAAACAGGATTAGAAAAGAACAGAGGTTAATGATGACATTTTGAGATAGAGGTGAAGAGGAAAGAAACAGAAGGAGAAAAAGAGAGAAGTGAAAACAGAAAGCAGTAGACTGAAAAATCATCTAAATCTCTCTTGGGTTGATGAATTTTAACTGACTTCCTGTAGGTAAAACAACTAACAATTAGAACAAAAATCTACTTGTAAAGTCTTTCATATATCTAACTTTTGCATGCATACAAATAGTCAACACATTTATTTTATAAGTCCGCACACAGCGGTATTAAGCAGTATTGAGTGCGTTATCAAGAAAATAAAGGCGTATCTCAGAAATATTGCCGACTGAATTCTAGACCATACCAATAAAACAAATATCACAATAAAGTGATTCATACTACCTTTTCAGTTTCCCAGTGCATATAAAACTTATGCTTACACCGTACTGTAGTCTAAGCAGATAATAGCATTATATCTTTAACAATGTGGATGCCTCAATATAAAAAGATCTAATTGCTAAAAATAAATGGCAACTGTCACCTAAGCCGACAGCAGTCATACTATGTTGCTGGCAGAAGGTCTTGTCTTGATGTTGGTGGCTGCTGACCGATCAGGGTGGTGATTGCTGAAGGCTGGGGTGATTGTAGTGATTTCTTAAAAGAAGGCAACAATGAAGTTTACCATATCAATTGACTCTTCCTTTCATGAATGACTTCTCTGTAGCATACGTATTGTTTGACAGCATTTTATGCAAAACAGAAGTAGAATTTCTTTCAAAATTAGAGTCATTCTTCTCAAACTGTGACACTGCTTTATCAACTAAGTTTATGTAATATTCTAAATTCTTTGTTGTAGTGTTCACAACATATTCACCAGCAATAGAATTCATCTCAAGAAAACCCTTTATTTGCTCATCCAAAAGAAGCAACTCTTCGTTCAGTCAAGTTTTATCATGAGATTGCAAAATTCAGCTGCAGTTTCATGCCCCACTTCTAATTCCAGTTTTGCTATTTCTACCACATCTACAGTTACTTTCTTTCGCTTGAACACTTAGAGGCTATTATAGGATTATTGGTTGGGCTAATTTCAATATTGGTCTGTCTCAGAGAAAAGGGAAGTTTGAGGAGAGGGAGAGAGATGGGGGATGGCCCAGTAGTGAAGTAGTCAGAACATACACAACATTTATCAATTAAGTTCATTGTCTTCTATGGGCATGGTTCATGGTGTCCCGAAACAATCACCATAGTGACATAAGCAATCACAGCTCACAGATCTCCACAGTATAAATAATAGCAATGAAAAAGTTAGAAGTATTGTGGAAACTACCAAAGTGTGATGGTGTGATGCAGAAACACTAAGTGAGCACATACTGCTGGGAAAACTTGCTCAATGCAGGGTTTCCACACACCTACAATTTTTAAAGAATGCAGTACCTCCAAAGTACAATAAAATGAGATATGCCTGCAATCCCATATAAAACTAAGAGCAGGTCAAGGTTTATAACGAAATACCTGCTTTTTTGCATGCTATCAATAATTTCATTCTTAGAGTGGTGCCTGGGAACTCTTTTATTGTTCTTCTAAAACTAGGTTACCTCGTGGTACTTCTTGTGTTTGTGGTACTTCAAGCTTTAATAACTTTGCTGGAAGTATCTGTGTGTGTGTATGTGCCTATTACAGTCAGTAATTTATAAAAATATGATTTTATGAAAATAAATATATTTATGTAAAAATTTTATATGGATTTTGAACATAAATGTAATACTTCAAAAAAATGTATGCTTAAGCACACAGTACTAATCAAATCAAACATCCCCATTCCATGGTATACTTTAGAAGAAGATGTGAAATTATCAACTGGTTTTGCTTAGTAAATGGAGAAAGAAAATATCATAATTCCCTAAAAATTATACAAAATCATTAATATTCTCTTAATTTTAACTTTTATAATGTGGACAGAAAATAGATAATTAAAAGCTGAAGATAAGATCCCACTTTCTTTCTAGTACGTTTATATTCATTGTTATCAAGCTATTGAGTGCTATTGACAATTGATTGCAAAATTGACTAGTTTTTTCCACCTTTTTGTATCTACACCCTCTTACCCCCAGGAAAATCTTCCTATAAAGAACAAAACATCTATCTACCCCAAGAACAATAAAGGCAAGCATGTAAAGAATGGTCACTGCTCCTTCAAAAGTGAAAGTCTGTAGTTTGGTTTGGGGAGAGTATCCTTTGTTCACTATTGTTCCTTTGGCGAGTCGTGATGTTTTCAGCATAGAATGCATGGCTGAGAAATTTTTTACTGCTTCTAGGTTCCTCCTGTCTCAATCAAAAATAAAACTTGTTATCAAGCAAGTTTACTCTTCTAATACTAATGACCTTTGAGATGCTCACATGATTGGGATGTAAATAGAGTTTTTAAGATTGGTGAGATTACCAATATTTAAGAAATGAATTTGGAGTATTAATTGTTGACTAAAAATAACTGCTTCATACGGACTCAATCACAGAATGAGTGGGAATGAGTAAAGCACAGCCTCCAGGGAATAAAGAACTTTCTGAGATAAATTTCATGTAATCAAAGAAGAAAACCACACTCTTAACTGATGAATAGAAATCCCTGAGGAAAAAAGTGTTCATTTGTACCTTCCTTCTTTTGTGTGGCTTATTGCTAAGACATTGATTTCATTGTGTGAAATGATTCTTGTCTTCTTAAAGAAGTCTGGATGGAGAAGACTGCCATATAATTGTAATTGTTTTAACTGAGTTTTACTAAAAGTTTCAACATTTAATCAGTTTTATACATCTTTAAATTGATTTATGATTTATAGTCAAAGCTATTAAGAAAATACATAAAATATACCAAAGTAAGAAAGAGAATTTTCCTCTCCCTACCCTTCTCATTTACATTGCAGTGACTGCTATCTTAATCACCCTGAGGTACTCTGTCTCCTTTCCTCATTGCATTTCTTTTCATTATCCTTATCACAATCTGACATATCATATGTGTGGGTTAATTGTAATTCTAAGATGACCTCCAGGGAATTACACCCATATATTTGACTCCTACTCTTCAGCCCAGGCAGAGCATGTGTCTTGCTTCCAGAAAATTGTGTGTAATAAAGGTGATGGGATAGTCACTCCTTTGATTAAGTTATGCTTATAAAGCTCCTTGTTAGCTGACTGAGCAAGAGCTTCTTCTGGCCTTGAAGAAAGAGGCTGCCAAGTTGTAAGAGGCTGTGATCCCATGGCAAAGAACTACAGAACCCTCTAGCAGTTGAGAGTGCCTCAGCTCATGGCCAAGAAGACAATGGGAACCTCAGTCTTGCAGCCTGAAGCAACTGTAGTCTGCTAACAATCAAGTGATCTTGGAGGTGAACCCAAGCTCCAGGAAGGAATTCAGCCAGACCAATGCCTTGATGGCAGCCTTGAAGGGGGTCCAGCTTAGCCACGTCTGCCTGACACGTGGACACCATGAGCTAATAAATATTTACTGTTGTAAACCACCCAGTTTGTGGCAATTTGTTACCCAGCAATAGAAAACGAATACACTATTTGCTTTATCTATATATCACATTTTTATACTCCATTTCTTGTCCCCACATCAACACATACATAACTTACAATCTTGACGTAAACAGAATTGTTTTTGATTTTTTTCTTGTTTGTTTGGCATGCTTTTCAAACTGCTGTGTCTCCAGTGCCTAGAATATTACCCAGCAACTAGTAGGTTTTCCATATGTAAAACAAAATTATGTTTTTGAAAAGTTCTAAGTTTTCATTGGTGATTCTCTCTTACCTTAAACCTGCTATAAAATAAAATTTCAGAAAGCATACTTTTAAAATGAGATTAGAATATATATATATATTATATTTACAATATACATATTATAAATTGTCAGTTTGCTGAGAATGATGGTTTCCAGGCTCATCCATGTCCCTACAAAGGACATGAACTCATCATTTTTTATGGCTGCATAGTATTCCTTGGTGTATATGTGCCACATTTTTGCTGTCCAGTCTCTCATCGATGGGCATTTGGGTTAGTTCCAGGTCTTTGCTATTGTAAACAGTGCTGCGATGAACATACATGTGAAATTGTCTTTGTAATAGAACAATTTATAATCCTTTGGATATATACCCAGTAATGGGATTGCTGGGTCAAATGGAATTTCTGTTTCTAGATCCTTGAGGAATTGCCATACTGTCTTCCACAATGGTTGAACTAATTTACACTCCCACCAACAGTGTAAAAGTGTTCCTATTTCTCCACATCCTCTCCAGCATCTGTTGTCTCCAGATTTTGTGATGATCACCATTCTAACTGGCTTGAGATGATATCTCAATGTGGTTTTGATATGCATTTTTCTAATGACCAGTGATAATGAGCATTTTTTCATATGTTTGTTGGCCTCATGTATGTCTTCTTTTGTAAAGTGTCTGTTCATATCCTTCACCCACTTTTGAATGGGGTTTGTTTTTTTTCTTGTAAATCTGTTTTAGTGCTTTGTAGATTCTGACTATAAGCCCTTTGTCAGATGGGTAGATTGAGAAATTTTTTTCCCATTCTGTTGGTTGCTGGTTCACTCTAATGATTGTTGGTTTCTTTTGATTTTTTTTTTTGTTTGTTTGTTTGTTTGTTTTCTTTTGCTGTGCAGAAGCTCTGGAGTTTAATTATATCCCATTTGTCTATTTTGGCTTTTGTTGCCAATGCTTTTGGTGTTTTAGTTATAAAGTGCTTACCTATGCCTACATTCTGAATGGTGTTGCCTAGGTTTTCTGCTAGGGTTTTTATGGTGTTGTCTTATGTTTACGTCTTTAATTCATCTGAAGTTAATTTTAGTGTACGGTATCAGGAAGGGGTCCAGTATCTGCTTTCTGCACATGGCTAGCAAGTTTTTTCAACACCATTTATTAAACAGGGAATCCTTTCCCTATTGCTTTTTTTTGGTCCGGGTTGTCAAAGATCAGATGGTTGTAGATGTGTGACATTACCTGTGAGGCCTCTGTGCTGTTCTGTTGGTCTATATCTCTGTTTTGGTACCAGTACCATGCTGTTTTGATCACTGTAGTCTTGTAACATAGTTTGAAGACAGGTAGCGTGATGCCTCCAGCCTTGCTCTATTTTCTTAGAATTGACATGGCTATGTGGGCTCTTTTTTGGTTCCATATGAAGTTTAATGTGGTTTTGTTCAGTTCTGTGAATAGGATCATTGGTAGCTTGATGGGGATAGTGTTGAATCTATAAATTACTTTGGGCAGTATGGCCATTTTTACAATATTGATTCTTTCTAATCATGAGCATGGAATGTTTTTACATCTGTTTGTGTCCTCTCTTATTTCCTTGAGCAGCGGTTTGTAGTTCTCCTTGAAGATGTCCTTTGTTAGTTGTATTCCTCAGAATTTTATTGTCTTTGTAGCAATTGTGAATGGCAGTTCATTCTTTATTTGGCTTTCTATAGATCTGTTATTGGTGTATAGGAATGCTTGTTATTTCTGCACATTGATTTTTTTTAATCTGAGACTTTGCTGAAGTTGCTTATCAGTTTCAGGAGATTTTTGGCTGAGATGATGGGGTCTTCTAAATATACAATAATGTCATCTGCAAATAGAGACAATTTGACTTCCTCCTTTCCTAATTGAATACCCTTTTTTTCTGTTTCTTGTCTGATTGCTCTGGCTAGAACTTCCAGTACTATATTGAATAGGAGTAATGAGAGAGGGCATCCTTGTCTAGTGCCAGATTTCAAAGGGAATGCTTCCAGTTTTTGCCCATTCAGTATGATATTGGCTGTGGGTTTGTCATAAATTGCTTTTATTATTTTGAGATATGTTCCATCCATACCTAGTTAATTGATAATTTTTAGCAAAAATTATTGTTGAATTTTGTCAAAGGCCTTCTCTGTCTCTATTGAGATAATCGTGGTTTTTGTCTTTGGTTTTGTTTATGTGGTGAATTACTTTTATAGATTTGTGTATGTTTAACCAGCCTTGCATCTCTGGGATGGAGCCTACTAGATCGTGATCAATAAGCTTCTTGATGTGCTGTTGCAATCAGTTTGACAGTATTTTATTGAAGGTTTTTGCATCTATGTTCATCAGGATATTGGCCTGAAGTTTTGTTTTCTTGTTGAGTCTCTGCCAGGTTTTGGTATCACGATGATGTTGGTTTCATAAAATGATTTGGGAAGGATTCTCTCTTTTTGGATTGTTTGGAATAGTTTCAGAAGGAGTGCTAACAACTCCTCTTTGTATGTCTGGTAGAATTTGGCAGTGAATCCATCTGGACCTGGGCTTTTTTTGGTTGGTAGACTACTAATTGCTGCCTCTACTTCAGCCCTTGTTATTGGTCTTTTCAGGGTTTTGACTTTTTCATGGTTTAGGCTTTGGAGTGTTCAAGTGTCCAGGAATTTATCCATTTCTTCCAGGTTTACTGGTTTATGTGCATAGAATTGTTCATAGTTATCTCTGATGGTAGTTTGTATTTCTATGGAATCTGGTGATATCTCCCTTATCATTTTTTATTGCATCTATTTGATTCTTCTCTCTTTTCTTTTTTATTCATTTGGCTAGTGGTCTGTCTATTTTGTTGATATTTTCAAAATACCAGCTCTTGGAGTTGTCAAATTTTGAAGGTTTTCTGCATCTCTATCTCCTTCAGTTCTACCCAGATCTTAGTTATTTCTTGTCTTCTACTAGCTTTTGAGTTTTTTTTTATCTTGATCCTCTAGCTCTTTCAATTTTGATGATAAGGTGTCGATTTTAGAACTTTCCTTGTTTCTCATGTGGGCATTTATTGCTATAAATGTTCCTCTAGACACTGCTTTAAATGTGTCCCAGAGATTCTGGTACATTGTGTGTTTGTTCTCATTGGTTTTGAAGAACATCTTTATTTCTGCCTTTATTTCATAGTTTATCCAGTCAACATTCAAGAGCCAGTTGTTCAGTTTCCATGAAGATGTGCAGTTCTGAGTTAGTTTCTGAATCCTGAGTTCTAATTTGTTTGCACTTTGGTCTTAGAGACTGTTTGTTATGATTTCTGTTCTTTTGCATTTGCTGAAGAGTGATTTACTTTCAATTATGTGGTCAATTTTAGTGTAGGTGTGATGTGGTGCTGAGAAGAATGTATATTCTGTGGATTTGGGTGGAGAATTCTGTAAATGTCTATTAGGTTTGCTTGGTCCAGATCTGAGTTCAAATCCTGGATATCCTTGTTAATTTTCTATCTCATTGATCTGTCTAATATTGATAGTGGAGTGTTCAAGTCTTCCACTATTATTGTGTCGGAGTTTAAGTCTCTTTGTAGGTCATTTAAAACTTGTTTTATGTATCTGGGTGCTCCTATATTGGGTGTGTATATATTTAGGATAATTAGCGCTTCTTGTTGCATTGATCCTTTTACCATTATGTAATGCCCTTCTTTGTCTCTTTCAATCTTTGTTGGCTTAAAGTCTATTTTATCAGAGACTAGAATTGCAACTTCTGCTTTTTTTGGGGGGGGGGCTCTAGATTTGCTTGGTAAATCTTTCTCCATCCCTTTATTTTGAGCCTATGTGTATCCTTGCTTGTGAGATGGGTTTCCTGGATACAGCAAACCAGTGGGTTTTGACTTTGTATCCAATTTACCAGTCTGTGTCTTTGATTGTGGCATTTAGCCCATTTACATTTAAGGTTAATATTGTTATGTGTGAATTTGATCCTACCATTTTGATGCTAGCTGGTTGTTTTGCCCATTAGTTGAGAAAGTTTCTTCATTGTGTCGATGCTCTTTTCCATTTGGTATGTTTTTGGAGTGGCTGGTACTTGTTGCTATCTATGTTTAGTGATTCTTTCAGGAACTCTTGTAAGGCAGGCCTGGTGGTGACAAAATATTTCAGCAATCGCTTGTTTGTAAAGGCTTTTATTTATCCTTCACTTATGAAGCTTAGTTTGGCTGGATATGAAATTCTAGGTTGAAAGTTCTCTTCTTTAAGGATGTTGAACATTGGTCCCCACTCCCTTCTGGCTTGTAGGGTTTCTGCCAAGAGATCTGCTGTGAGTCTGATGGGCTTCCCTTTGTGGGTAACCTGACCTTTCTATCTGGCTGCCCTTAGCATTTTTTCCTTCATTTCATCCCTGGTGTATCTGAAAATTATGTGCCTTGAGGTTGCTCTTGTTGTGGAACATCAACAAAGATGTGGAACATCTTTGTGGTGTTCTCTGTATTTCCTGTGCTTGAATATTAGCCTGCCTTGCTAGGTTGGGGAAGTTCTCCTGGATAATATCCTGAAGAGTGTTTTCCAGCTGAGATTTATTCTCTCTGTCATATTTAGGAACACCTATCAAATGTAGATCAGGTCTTTTCACATAATCCCATATCTTGGAGGCTTTGTTCATTTCTTTTTACTCTTTTTTCTCTAATCTTGCCTTCTCATTTTATTTCATTGATTTGATCTTCAATCTATGATATCCTTTCTTCTGCTTGGTTTATTCAGCTTCTGAAATTTATATATGCTTTGCAAAGTTCTCATGTTGTGTTTTTCAACTCCATCAATTCATTTATATTATTTTCTAAGCTGTTTATTCTCATTAGCATTTTTCAAACCTTTTCTCAAGTTTCTTATTTTATTTGCATTTGGTTAGAACATGTTCTTTTAGCTCAAATACGTTTGTTGTTACCCACTTTCTAAAGCCTGTTTCTGTCAATTCATCAGACTCATTCTCCCTCCAGCCTTGTTCCCTTGCTTGTGAGTTGTTGTGATCCCTTTGAGGAGGAGATGCATTCTTGTTTTGGGTGTTTTTATCCTTTTTGCACTGGTTTCTTCCCATCTTTGTGTATTTACCTACCTGTGGTCTTTGTAGTTGGTGACTTTTGGATGAGGCCTCTGAGTGGATGTCCTTTTTGTTGATGATGCAAGTTATTTCTTTCTATTTTTTAGTTTTCCTTCTAATGGTCAGGCTCCTCTACCTAAGGACTGCTGGAGGTCCATTCCAGACCCTGCTTTCCTGTGGATCACCTGAAGTGGCTGCAGAACGGTAAGGGTTGCTACCAGTTTCTTCTTCTGTTATCTTCATTCCAGAAGGATACCCGCCAGATGTCAGCCTGAGCTCTCCTTTATGAGGTGTCTCTTTGGATATACGGGGATTGGGGAGCTGCTTGAGGAGACAGTCTGTTCCTTATAGGAGCTCAAGTGCTGAGCTGGGAGCTCTGTTGTTCTGTTCAGAGCTGCTGGGCTGGTACATCTAAGTCTGCTTCAGTAGAACTCATAACCACCTTTTTTCCCACATGCTCTCCTGGAAAGGTGGGGCTTTATTTATAAGTTCCTGACCTGCTGCTGCCCTTTTTTTAGAGATGCCCTGCCCAGCAAGCAGGTAGCCTAGTCATGGTCTGCCAGCAGAGGTGTTGCTGAGCTGCTATGGGCTCTGCCCAGCTGCTGTGTGAACTTCCTTGTGGTTTTGTTTATAGAGGTATAGTTAGAACTTCCTTGGTAATGTTGGTCTGTCTCAGTAATGGCAGAGTACCTCTGTAATGGTGGACTGCCTCAGTAATGGCGGACTGCCTTGGTAATGACAGACTGCCTCAGTAATGGCAGACTGCCTCAGTAATGGTGGACTGCTTCAATAGTGGTGGACTGCCTTGGTAATGGCAGATGCCCTTACCCCACAGAGCTGGACCATCTCTGGTCCAGCTGTGCTTGATGTGAAGCTCTCAATCTGGAGCATTTCAAATTTCTTGTCTTTGTGGGGGTGAGACCTACCAAGCCAGATCACCTGGCTCCCTGTTTCAGCCTCCATTTTTTCAGTTGAATGGGCACTCTGTCTCCCAGGCATTCTAGGCACCCGTTCAAATGGTTCCAAGATTAGTGTGAGTTTTTGTGTGGAGATTTGCTGCACCAGCTAAAGCCACCATGTTGGAGATGCATGGCACTTTTCCGCCCAGGAATCTCCTTGTCTGTGGGCAGTGAAAATTCATCTGGAAATGCACTAATCACTCAGCCTCTGAATTCTTGCTGAGAACTGCAATCCAGAGCTATTCCTATTTGGCCATCTTGGATCCAGTAATCTCAGAAAATTGTTTTTAAAGAAAAGTGTTACATTCAAGCATTATTTAATCATGCATTTAACTGACATATATGAAACACTTGTGTATGTAAGTGACTGAGGAGCACAGAGCTGGAGGCAACTTGCTTCTCCTCAGCCTAATAAGACAAGTATATAACTCCAAATTACAGGAGTACAAGGAATTCTCAAAATCGTGGTATTAGCAAAGTGCTAAATAAACAAGGACAAGAGTAATTACAGCTAGCATTTTAATTTTTGTGATGTGCTACACCCTTCACAAGCACTTTACATTTATTTTTTTCACTTTGTTTTTCTTCTGGTCTTATGAGCAGTCACTGTTCATGGCTTTGTTTTATAGCTGCAGAAAGACTCAGCCAGTTTAGGTAACTAACCCATGGTCACACTGTAAGTGAAAAAGCTACTCTAGAGCCCAATTATACTATCACTGTATCAATGGCTCTCAAACATTTATATGAATAAGCATGACTTGAAGAGTTTGCAAAAAGTGATTCTAGAGGACTTGCCTCCAGTGAATCTAGGATGAAGCTCAGAAATATGCTTCTCTTTCCTTTTCTCTTAAGCAATTATCGAATCACTTCTGATTCAGGACATCCAAGACTACACTTCATGCCACATGTCACTGTGATATAAATCTGTTCTTTGGAAGAAGTAAAAAGGCACAGTGGCTGACACTGTAAATCCTAGCACTTTGGAGGCTGAGGTGGGCAGATCACTTCAAGCCAGGAATTTGAGTCCAGCCTGGCCAACATGGCAAAACCCTGCCTCTACTAAAAAGACAAAAATTAGCCAGGCATGGTGGCATGTGCCTGTAATCCCAGTTACTTGGGAGGCTGAGTCACTAGAATTGCTTGAAGCCTGGAGGCAGAGGCTGCGGTGCAGTGAACCAAGATTGTGCTTCTGCACTCCAGCGGGGGCAACAGGGTAAGTCTCTGTATCAAAAATTAAAATAAATAACTTAAAAAAATAACACTTCATTATATATATAGTGGGAGGTAGAAACATGGGAGGTAGAAAATGGAAGCAGATGATAGTGTAGGCCAATATGATGGCATACAACTTTGGGCATGCAGGGCACGCTCCAGAAATTGTAGCTGAGACTTAGAGTGGGCATGGCAGTATTAGAAGGATCGCAGTCATGGGTTGCCAAACAGTGCGATACATTCTGAAAAATGCATTGTTAGGTGATTTTGCTGTGAAAATATTATAAAACCTACACAAACCTAGTTGGTATAGCCTATTGCTCCTAGGCTACAAATCTGTACAGCATGTTACTGTGCTGAACACTGTAGGCAACTGTAAGTATTTCTTTTCTATGTTTAGATGTGTTTAGATACATAAATACACAATAGTGTATTTTCTAAACATAGAAAAGGAATAGCAAAAATACAGCCTTATAATCTAACGGGACCATCCTCTGCCATGGGCAGATCATTACGTGGGTCATGACTGTAATAGGAGAGGGATGTAGAGGCTTGATTATGATGTCGGTACACCATCCAAAGAAATGGTTATCACATAGTAATTAAAAGCACAGAATCAGCACAAGCTACCTGGAGTCCATTTCAAGCACCTCTGATAAAATATTTGAGAATATGAATAATTCATTAAATTGCTCTGTGACTCAGTTTTCTTATCTATAATTGAAGATAGTAATCCTCTAGGTGTCTACACCTCCTAGGCACATTATTTAAATAAAATAGTAACACATAAAGCATTTTTGAAAGTGTCTGGCACATAAGCTCACAGTAAACATTAGCCATTAATTTTATGACTGGAGTCAATGTGTTGCCCCTGAGTAATTTTTATGGCAAATCTCTCTTTGGTAGCTTTTTATTAAAGCTGGATTCAGTGGAGGTAAATTCTAAAAACAAGACCAGGTAAAAGACTATTCAGTGTGTGCCAAATACATACAGTTTGGGGAGGGATAGAGAAGTGGGGTCAAATCTGATAAATATTCAGGAGTAAAAGTTATAGAATTTGAGAATAAATTGGATGCTGAGAACAAAATAATGAGAGTGACTCCCAGATAACTAACTTAGGCAACTTGTGGTTTTACTAGTGGATTCCCCTTGCAATGCACTGAATGTCTGCACTGATAAGCTGTGATAGCAGATGTTGAAATTTTTGCCCCTTTCATTAGCTGACTGTCTAAAGGGGTCAGTAATTTCTTCAAGATGCTGAAAGCAACATCATTGCCTTATCTGCTCCAGGGACATAAATACAGCTGATTTCACAGTTTCTTCAAGACGTCTTAACCTTCCTTCTGGCTATATCTTGATTTATATCAACATACTTAAAGTCTTGTTAATATCACTTGGGGTAGACTGTCAAATGGAATGAGCTTTCTAATAAGTTTGTTCTCACCTCCTCTCACTTTCAGGTTCATCAAACAAGGAACATGTTTTTGTCATTGCCAAATTACTGGCATACACCATAAAAAGCACATTGTCATTAATTACAGTTGTGTGCCAGAAATAAGTTGACACTGAAGCTGGCGAAGGTACCCATTATGGACACACTTATAATACACCTGGTACCTATCCCCAAAGCCCAGCTACAAAATGCCAAGCATTGTCTTTATGAAGCAAAATCATTGGAGAATAGGGGTGATTCTAAGCAGTACCTACACTTGAATAACTTTCAGTGAATAGCAAATCATCGTAGCATACTTTTGGAGATGGTGAACCTTACAAATAAATAGCTGTTTATACTTCATAAGTAAAGAGAAGTCCCTGACACCATATGAGGCTCTAATTATTCCTCTAGTCCTTATCCCATAATAACTTTCCAGGATATGCTACTATATCCTGTTAGTTGCCCCTAAAGATTCAGACCCAACTAGCTGTAGGTTTATGTATAAACCTGAGGAATATCAGTGAGGCAGAAAGTCAACAATATGTGAACCAATATACAATTTAGAAAATTAGTGTGTGGTAGGCAGGGCACAGTGGCTCAAGCCTGTAATCCTAGCACTTTGGGCGGCTGAGGCAGGTGGATCACGAGGTCAAGAGTTTGAGACCATCCTGGTCAACATGGCGAAACCCCGTCTCTACTAAAAATACAAAAAATCAGCTGGGCGTGGTGGCGTGTGCTTGTAATCCCAGATACTCAGGAGGCTGAGGCAGGAGAATTGCCTGAACCCAGGAGGTGGAGGTTGCGGTGAGCCGAGATCGCGCCATTGCACTCCAGCCTGGGTAACAAGAGCGAAACTCCTTCTCAAAAAAAAAAAAAAGAAAAGAAAAAAGAAAATTAGTGTGTGGCAAGATGAAGGAAGAATTTGAGAAATAAAAATTGGAGACAAA